>NC_140218.1:6770546-6808046 GCF_951802725.1 Rutilus rutilus | reverse complement strand
CAAAACGTTCTTCAACACTTGTGACAGCAGGTTCCGGAACGTGATCTTGAGATTTGAGATCTAAGATAGTTATGCTATTATGACACTTTACAGATGCAACCAAAATGCAAAATTGTGTCTATTTTGCATTCTTGAAATCAAGCACTGTAAACCCTAACGCTCAAAATAATCAATTGGTTTGAGTAGGACAAACTTAAAGTAACACTAAGTAACTTTTCAACCTTCATAATATATTTCCAAAACGCTTGTGATGGTACATCGACTTAAAATAGGTTGAATGACGCGTCTGCCATAGCCTGATGGGGTTTGTATAGTTTTTAATCGTACTTTTAAACTTCGGGGTTCGGGTAGTAACCCCCGCGCACAAAAAGAACTACAAAATTCGACTGCTTTACGGCATAGGCTACCTCACTTCCCCCAACACGTCCTCACATGCTGTTGGACTTGTAAGTATATTGCTTATACCAGAGCCCGTCTACGGAGAGCCTGTCCACTCCCTATTAAGCCCTATTGTACCGAATTTTGGTTGTAGTACCACCAGAGTTCCACTGGGGGGCGCTCGCCATGAGTGCAAAATGAATGGGAGTCAATGGGGCTAGACGGCTAAATTTGTCTCTTTCACCCGATTGCCGTTGAGAAATCTCAGATTTGATTGTAGGTTTTGCAAGTTCAACATGGGTTTTAGGTCGAAAGTTGAATGAACGAGTACTTATGTCGTTTTGATTTCTTACAGGTTGAGTTGTTGTTGCCCATAACACGCTAGCATTCTGCTAATGACGTCAGCATTCTGACGTCATTGACATTTTGAAAGACTTTTTAAAGCAAATAAGTGACTCTAAAAAATCTAACACCCAGCAATGTGTAATTTCTTTGCATCTCCTTTCGAATACAACATTCAAATTACTAGACAAAAAATTATATCCTGAGAAAAGTGGATTTTGAGGGGTATACCGCCATTGACCTCCATTCATTCTGCACTCGTCCTGTGAGCGCCCTCATATGGAATCAGAGTGGAACTGCAACCAGTTCAGAAGCCGGAAGTGTAGTGAGAGTGAAACTTCTCGCCATATTAGACATTCTCTGCTTATACTGTATATCACTCGGACAAGCTTTTTACTCGTTGGTGTGAGCTAAAAAGCACCTGGCGTTCTTGTTGATGGATTAGGAGACATCTTCGGAGGCTAGCTGTGCTTGTTCGATGTCCGACGATTTGCGTTGTGTTTGTTCCCCAATCGAACTCGTGTAACTGTCTGTCACACCACGTTCTACCGTCCACATCATTACTTGATAGACAAAAATAGGACAAGAATGAGCATCAAACAGAAACAATCCGCTTACGGTGTGTTCGAGGCGCACATACAATACAGACTGTGCCGAGTCAGTTAAACAGGGCGCGCGCAGCTCTTAAAGGGGACACACCTTATTGCCACTCGTTACAGCTTCTATCCGACTGAACAGGGACCGGTATACAGGGGCATCAGGCTCAGGATCAGTGAGTGAAGAGACTGCTGCGTGAGTGGTATTTACGACAGTAACGTTAAATACAAGTAGTCCACAGCGACTCTAGGGGTCGTTGTTTGACCAAACCGGAAATCCTACATAATGGGGCTTTAAATTCAAGGGTGCAGCGATTTGTATTATTTTGAAGCACCCCCGGACGCCGCCATTGGCTAACGGAACCCCACCTGCAGTTAGCATCCCATTGACTCCCATTCATTTTGGCGTCACTTTGACAGCGAATAACTTCACATCTGAGGCGTTTAAAGACTCCATTTGTCCATTATTTATTTCTAAAGAAACACGAAAATGTATAAAAGGCTCCATTACCTTGTAGCTTACGTTATGGCCCTGTAGAAGCAGTTTTTGTAAAAGTAGGCTAACGATTGCGTCACAGCCACGCGACTCTCTGTCGCACAGTAGGAAATTACCGTATGGACAGGAGGAGAAGCTCGCGGGCAATCGGGAGGACGTGGAGGCAAAATGACAAAGTAATTAATCAGAACACCTACAAAAAGTTTCTCCTGCTCCAAGATCATGGACAGCTCATACTCACGCTCTCCGTCTCTGCGAGTTTCGGAAGGTAATGATTCAGATTGATCTTGGCACAGCCACTAGAAGACAGACGGTTTGCTCACGTCACATCTACGTCGTCGAGCTCAGTTTGAGTCTGCGCAGTACGCTGGACCCCCAGGAAGTAAAAGTTTCTAATGGGCTTCACTTTGTCTCCGTTGAATCCAATGGGGTCGCTGTGTCCATTTCTTTTACTGTCTATGTTTAAATTAAACGAATTAGTTCAGTCAAATTAACTTTTATGAGTATTTAGCACTTTCTTTTTCTTTCAAGTTCACAGAACTGATATATTTTATCATATAGTATATAGTATATAGCAGTGGCGTAGGTTTGATTTTGAAATTGGTGGGGACGGGGACATCAATATAAATATATTTTAAGTTTTGATCGAAATTATTGCTAAGGATATATCAATGTCACTGGATATTGGTAGGGACACGTCCCTAGCGTCCCTACTAAATTCTACGCCCCTGGTATATAGTAAATATATATATATAGTAAGAATATATATAGTATATAGTAAACTGAACTGTTTCATTGTTTTGAGTTTTATTAAATTATTTATTTTAATTTAGACAAACTTAAGTTTAACTGAAACGGCTGGGATGTCTATTTCCCAGCATGCTTTGCCGATGGCACTCGAAAGGGAGAGTAAATGCTAAAATTAAGTGTAATGTTTTTTTTTTTAAGATTAATGTTAAGTGTGAGATTTAGTAGTGATTAATGTTTTGTTATGCTAATTTAGAAGAATTTCTGTTAATGTTGGCTTTAGGATAGTTACCATCATGGTGACAAGTGGTGCATGCAGCTCGATTTGAGAGCAAATAATCCATTTATATTGTTGCGCTCATACAGCAAGTGCTTCTGTATAACAAACTATTGCTAATATGTTAGGAAATTATTATGTTAGCAGATTAGCTTTTTAAAGCTAACTAAGTTTATACTAATAAGTGTTCACATTTGAGATTGCATGAAAGTTTTAAGTTGTATGAATTAATGTACTCATACATTTTAATTGTTCTTAACTTGAAATGTTTAAGTACAAAATAAAAATCTGCTAGTTCTGCTTACTTAAACTTTGAATTTCAGAACTTAAAAAATTTGAGGCAATTGATTGCCCTAAATGTTTTGAGTTCTGCTAACTTATTCGGGTTTACCCTTCATTGTTGTGTACTTTTTGCTGCATCGTGGCTAATATGTAGATTGTAAAAAAAAAAAAAAAAAATTCTCTGTATTTTCATATTTTTGTCTATTGCTTATCAATTGAAGAGCAGCTTCCTTTATCTCAGGGTCACAGGAGGATGACAGTCTCATACCCCTCTCCTATCGCCAGCGGGCAGCGGGGTCCGGTTCGAGAACGCTGTGCCTTCTCACGCGCCCCCTGCCCAACCGTGGAGCCAGGTAAATGTTGCACCGCGCACTCAGACCCCCTCTGGACACTATGCCTTCTGAGTCGGGTCCCTGCGCTCCACCTCGCTTCCCCACTGCTTTTGCAGCGATCGGCCTGAAGGATTCATACTTTCATGTCTTTATTCTCCATCAACAAAGACGGTTCCTTTGCTTTGCGTTCGAGGGTCAGTCATTTCAGTACAAAGTCCTCCCCTTCGGGCTGTCCCTGAAGCCTCTTGTCTTCACGGAGGTCATGTTCCTATGAGAGAACACGGCATTCGCATCCTCAACTACCTCGACAACTGACTCATACTGGCCCAGTTGCGAGAGCAGTTGTGCGAACACAGGGTGCTGTTCACCTCAGCCAGTTTTGGGGCTTCGGGTCAACTGGGAAAAGAGCAAACTCTCCCCCGTGCAGAGGATCTCTTTTCTCGGTATGGAGATGGACTCGGTCAACCTAACAGCATGACTCACAAAGCAACATGCTCAGTCGGTGTTGAATTGCTTGAATTCACTCAAGCACAGGACAGCGGCCCCACTGAAACACTTTCAAAACCTCTTGGGGTATATGGCATCCGCAGTCGCAGTAACGCCGCTCGGTTTGCTTCATATGAGTCTGCTTCAGCACTGGATTCACGGCCGAGTCCAGAGATGGGCGTCACCAAACCTTCAGCCCGTTGTCGGACCTTGCGTTTCTACGGGCAGGAGTCTGGACTTACAGACTTTATTAACATGCTTTCATTCACTGTGGAACATGTTTAGCGTGTGTCGTTTCTATCAAGCTGCAATTGTGATAACTGATAACTTGATAAAAAGTTTCTTACACTGTTTACACACTCAGCAGGGATGAATTATGAACTGTTCCATATTTATGATTATGGGCGGAGCTATAGTATCACTGCAAGTATGTAAAAGATTTCCGTGGAAGTGAAACTAAACAGATGAACTGGAAGCTTCATCAAACAACAGCATTTCATTTCAGAAACTCTGAAATTAATGACCAGATCTGATATTCACTCACAGGTAAGCGATGGAAATGTTAGAGCTAGTTCTGTAGTTTGGTAGCATGATTGTTGGTAAAAATAGTCTTTTTTTTTTTTTTTTTGGCTATAAATCAAAGTTTGATTATTTGTGGTCACGTAACACTTTAGAGACTTTAGAAACAGGAAGTACTTGAACTAGCAACAGAATGAACGAATGAAAAATCTAAATGATTTTTCGTTAACACTTTATAATAACTGCACGCTATTAATCATTAGTTAAGCATTAGTAAACAGTTAATTCGTCATTTATAAAGCATTAATAGACATTAAGCAGTTTATAAATAAAGTTATAAATGCTTTGTTCTTGATTTTAAAGCATATCTATAATGTGTTTAATAATTGTATTTTCATATTTTATTAATGATCATTTATCATTTCTAAATGAAGTATAGACCTTATGTAGCTCCGCCCCTTTTCAGCGCTGCGCTCATTGTCTTTTGACTTCCGGTCTGTATTTTCACAGCGTTTTGCGTGTTTATTAATGAACGGCTCGTTTTAAAATCTTCCCGGTCGATTTACATTTGTTAGTCATCTGCTTTAAACATTACAGTCCTCATGATAACTTTCGTTAACTTTACATTAAGTAAATCCACTTAAAAAGCTAATTACTCCTGGACAGAAATGCCATATAAATATACAGAGCGACCGCAAAACGGAAGTTAAAAGACAATATTCCAAAGATGGCGGCGCCCTTGTTTCTCTGGTGCATAAGGTCTATAGCATTATTTACAAACCAGTTATTTAGGAGTTGTCAGTGGTTCATAAGATCACTTAGAAAGTGTAAGTAAATGATTAATAAACTGTTTAAATACATATTATTATTCAGACATATAGTAATAGTTAATAAATGCTTTATTAACATGTATTTCTACTGTAATTCATGGTTAATTCAGGTAGTTATAAAGCATTTAGTAGTGGTCAGTTAACTATTTTTGTGAGCTCATCTAAAGTGAGGACTAGTTATTGTAAAGCATTTATAAAGGAGATTTAAAGGCTGTTAAATATTTATATGTTCTGTATCACTGTTGTTTCCTTTTTATGTTTAGAAGATAAATGAGTCTTTAAATCTCCTTTGTAAAAGCTTTACAAAGCATAACTAGTCCTCACTTTAGATAAGCTCACAAAATAGTGAACTGACCACTAAATGCTTTATAACTACCTGCATTACATTTACTTACACTTTCTAAGTGATCTTATTAATCAATGACAACACCTAGTTTGTAAACAATGGTAAATAATGTAACTGGTTTGTAAATAATGCTATACTTCATTTAGAAATGATAAATTGATCATTAATAAATTATGACAATACAATTATTGGTAACACTTTAGAATAATGGTCCGTAGTTAACAAGTAGCTATGCAGGAAGTAATAGGTAGTACTGCATTAACACCGAACTTAATACTATTAACTAATATGGAAGCAATATTAACTAAGCAGTAAGTAATAGCTAATTTAGTACAAAGGTAGTTCCTTGGTAGGTATTTGATTATTACTAAAGAAATATATCCTCATTGAGAACTACTTGTGAACTAAGAAAGAATAACCAATTAATTACTAATCACAAAAGTAACATGTCTAAAAAGTGAACAATTGTGGGTTTTTTTTTTTACTTTTAACATGGTCGTAACATTTCAGAAGCTTGTGCCTCAAACGGGTTGTACTAAATTAGCTATTACTTACTGCTTAGTTAATATTGCTTCCATATTAGTTAATAGTATTAAGTTCGGTGTTAATGCAGTACTACCTATTACTTCCTGCATAGCTACTTGTTAACTACGGACTATTATTCTAAAGTGTTACCCAATTATTAAACACATTATAGGTATGCTTATAAATCAAGAGTAAAGCATTTATAGCTGTAGGCTATTTATAAACTGCTTATTAATGTCAATTCATGCTTTATGAATTAACTGCTTAGTATATGCTTAACTAATGATTAATACCATGCAGTTATTATAAAGTGTTACCGATTTTTCTAGTAGAAGTCCGTTAAAAAAACTGACAGCTGGTGTGTACAGATGTTTGCTTAGTGGGTTATTTGTTTGTTTGAAAAATTACAATTTCACCCCTTTCTTTGCTGTCTTTTATATATAACTTTTATAAATACAAAGACCTTTTCATGATTGTATAAAATGGTGTTGTACTGTGGCTCCCAGAGACACGTTTAGTTTCTGTATTTAGATGATTCTTTTGCAGCCCAATAGATCTAACTACAGCCATCTAAAGTATAACGGTGTGTTCACACGGGGCGTCAGCGTCAACGCTTGACGGAAGGCGTGGCTGAAGTTTGGCACTGACGCCATGGTCATAGCAGCGTCAGCCAGTGAAATTAGACAGGATCTCAACAACAAGCTTCATTGTCATTCAACATGGAACATAAAAAGTGATTGGTCATAAAGGACCGGGTGATTGCCCACCGCAATAATTAGTTTCTCCTCCATTTTAAAATTTATCCTCAGTTTGCTGCTCTTGAACAGGATGAACGTGATTGGCTGCCGCCTGGCTACTGTATTTGCATAGAGAGATCCTGATTGGCTGACGCTTCCGTCTGCGGCGCTTCACTGGCGTTGCTCGCGGCAGAAGTTGAAAAATTCTCAACTTCTGCCGCGAGCAACGCCAGTGAAGCGCCGCCGACGGATCCACAATTCTTTTCGGCAACGCTTGACGTCACCCATTCAAAGTCAATGGGAAGCGTTGACGCTGACGCCCCGTGTGAACACACCGTAAGGCCAGCAGTCTCAGACGGGCAATTAGAGGCGGAGCTTATAGGCTCAGTGAGGTTAGAGTTAGAGGCGGAGCTTATAGGCTCAGTGAGGTTAGAGTTAGAGGTGGAGGAACTTCCTGTCAGAAACTGATGACTCATATACGCCAGTTTATGGCACGTATGGCTGCTTTGACTGCTTGACAGTGGTTCATAGTACAGATTTTAGTTATAATCATTTTTAACCATGCAACATACATTTTAGAACACAAACTAAATTACTCAGTGAACATTATTTTTATTATGAAAGTTGGTCTCTTCAGCAATGCAGATTATTTATTGTCGTCATTACTTATCTTTTCAGTCATGGCGTCCTCCAGTGGTCCAGCACTAAATGAGGAGCTCCAGTGCTCCATCTGCCTGGAAGTGTTCACTGATCCAGTCACCACTCCATGTGGACACAACTTCTGCAGAACCTGCCTGAGCAAGTGCTGGACGAACACACAGACCTGCTTCTGTCCACTCTGTAAAGAAAAATTCAGCAAAAGACCTGAGCTCAAGATTAATACAACACTCAGAGAGGTTGTGCAACACTTTAAGGAGAAGCTCAAACTAGGAGGATCTGAGGTGTTCTGTGACTTCTGTGGTGAAAGAAAGCTGAAAGCAGTGAAGACCTGCCTGACGTGTCCAAGCTCTTACTGTGAGACTCATCTGGAGCCTCATCACAGTGTCCCACGTCTAAAGAAACACACACTGATCAATCCTGTGGAAAATCTGGAGGATTATATATGCCAGAAACACGAGAGACCTCTGGAGCTGTTCTGTAGAGATGACCAGACGTGTGTTTGTCTGTTCTGCACTGAAGGACAACACAGGACTCACAACACTGTTCCTATAGAGGAGGAGAGTCGAGAGAAGAAGGTAAAGAGTTACAGACGAAACACTTAAACCTTTATAACCTTATAAGGATGACACATTGGCTGGTGTTACAAAATGAAACTCCCTGAAGCACACTGTAAAAAAATGATATGATCAATCAGTGCATTATGGGTATTCTCTAGCCATTGAGTGTACAACGGTTGTACACTCATTATTGCGGTGCATTGTGGGATTAAATTAGTGCACTCAATAACGTTCACTATGGTTTTGGACAGCACTACGAATGGCTGTCCCATCAAATATTACCCTGTTTAAGGGTAAAGGGGGCGATTTCGGACACAGTCACTAAGGACCACAAACAAACAGCAGCCGTCTTTTACAGTTCCTCCTGAACCAAAACAATGAGCTATGCTGCGTTCACGCCATGGTGTGTCACAAACTACTCCGAGACTTGGGTTGAAGATCCAAATGCAGCTTTATTGGGACAATCCAGAATGGTAATCCATATAACAGGCATAGGGTCAAAACCATATAGCAAACAATCCAAATGTACGATAGTCCAAAATCACAGGCAAACAAGTATATCGTGGCCAATGGGCAGAAGACCAAGACCAAGACAAGAGAAGTTAAACCAGGATACAGGCGCTCAGAATAGCAGTGTAACACAAAACAAGACTATGCAAAGTGAGAATGGAAACACAGGGCTTAAATTGGCAGACTTTAACAAGGGTAATCACACACAGATGAACAAAATCACACAATCATGATAAAAAGGATACTGAGAAATGAGGTCCATAATATAAAAGCCCAGGCGTCAGGAGGGGTGCCTTCTGGTGGAGATTAAGGGCACTCCAGCTGGTGGATGTGACAGTCGTAACCGTAATTAAGAGATGGCAACCCATAACGTTCTCCCCGGAGCTGTTCACGTCCTCAGACTCTGATTTATGCGTTTCTATGTCAACCCTATCAATGCCGAAATGAATCTGCAGCAGTCAGGTGGTACAAGTAAGAGCTCTGTAAGTTGTTTACGTTCATTATTATTGTAATATTATGTGCTTTGAGACATGAGGTAATTTATCACCATCTCTTGTGACGCTTTGGAGACTCTCTGAAGGGAGGGTTGGATCTTATGCTTATCAAAACTTAGCTTGCTTGCTAGCCTCACTGAAATTTCCTACCCTATCTTTAAACTGCCAATAGTTTTTTATTTTTATCATAAATCTGCTAAAAGCTGATTTTTTCAACATTGTAAGAATGTTATCCTCAAAGACATTTCCAGCCACTTTTAATGAGATTTTTTTCAGAGGATACAGTTATCTGTTTTTCTCTGTATGTAGAATCATCTGGCTAAGAGACAAACTGATGTTCATCAGATGATCCAGGACAGAATAAAGAAGATTCAAGAGATCCAGCACTCAGTAGAGCTGAGAAAGGTGAGTGGAAGTTAAAACATTGTAAACTTTATAATGCATTATATTTCATTCTGCTTAATAAAGGTTATCAATTAAACAGATAAAACTTAATAGACAGATCTTCTATTTTATCTGATTTATCAGAGAAACACAGAGGAAGAGAAATCCTCCAGTGTTGAGATCTTCACTGATCTGATCCGCTCCATTGAGAGATGTCAGTCTGATCAGCTGAAGATGATGGAGGAACAGCAGAAAGCAGCAGAGAAACAGGCTGAAGATCTCATTAAAGAGCTGCATCAGGAAATCACTGAGCTGAAGAGGAGAAACACTGAGCTGGAGCAGCTCTCACACACTGACGATCATCTCCATCTCATACAGGTCTGTCAACATCTGTCTCAATCACTATGTACAATATTACAGGACAAACTCTCTGTTCACAAACATGATGAGCTGCTTGAACATTATATTTGTAACAGTCTGTTAGAAATTGTACAAAAGGTAATAAAATGGTAATAAAGTCAAATTTGAAAAATGAGTTAACTGTGTTTGAAAGGTAGTTACTGTGTAAAACATAGGGTTCGTACAAGGTGCTTAAAGTGCTTGAAGTACTTTAATTTAACTCTTTGAAATTGAAGTCCTGAAAAACCCTTGAAAACAGACATATTTTTGAAGAGGTACTTGAAAAGTGCTTGAATTATTAAAAATAGGGATGCACCAATACCGAGCTCATCAGGCCCGGACTGGCCATCGGGAGCAACGTTAATGTTAGCATACTATGTTATTATAACTTCGGTGCAAGCTAAATTGAGATTTTACTGTTAAACCTTACCCACTTTATGTCACAGAGTCACTCAACGACACACCCCAGCCAGCATCAACTCAGCACACCTGGTCCCGATCACAATCACCGGAATTCTGATTCACAGCACCTGCACCTCATCACTTACCACGCCGGCTCTGTATTTAAACCCCAGTCATTCCACAGCTCACTGTCCGGTCTCGTCTTTTGACGCCTGTGACTCCCCGGTTCCTAACGTTCCTGCCTGGTTCAAGGATATTCCCCGTGATCATTTAATCCAAGTATCTTCGTGGCTGCACGAGTTTCCATTATTCTCTCTGTGCTTCCCTGGGAGGACCTCGAAGCTGTTTCCTGTATTCAGGAGTTGCATACGTGTCTAAATAAACTCTGTTAACGTCATTCTCTGAGTCTTCATCCTTGTATTAGTGTGACAGAAGACCGGATCACACACCATGCAAGCTCCCTCGGCTTCTGAGATCTCCGCTTCATCCACCGATGCCTCTCTGGGTGCCACCGCATCACCGTCGCTTATGGATACCACAGCATACGCCACTGTTAGTGCAGCCGTCGCACAGCAACCAACACTTCAAGAAACTCTTACGGAATTTCGTCATACTCTTCAAAATTACCGACCTGCCTCAGTAAGTCCCATGGCCAAACCTGCTTCTTATTCGGGCGAGGGAGAGTGCAAAGGATTTCTTCTACAGTGCAAACTATACATGGAGGTAAATGCTGTTCAGTTCATTTCCGAAAAGACCAAAATTGTTTTTATAATTTCTCTGCTCACAGGTCGAGCATTGAACTGGGCTCAAGCTCTCTGGGATTCCAATGCACCCGCATTACAGTCTTTAAACGGGTTCCTTGAACATTTTCACACCGTATTTTCTCAATCATCCAATGCCATATCTGTTCATGATCAGTTATTTCGCCTACGACAAGGCACTTCCTCTGTTTCAGATTACGCTTTGAAGTTTCGGACAATCGCTGCAAGCAGCGGATGGAACGAAATCGCTTTGATGACAGCTTATCGTCAAGGGCTCTACCCAGACATCTGTTTACAACTGGCAATTTATGACGACGCCATCGGGATTGAAAAACTCATCCAACGCTCGATACTCATAGCCCAACACCGCACTGCTTGCTTCAAAAATTCCTCTGCACTCTCTCCTCGCTTCTCCTCGCCCGTAAGCCCTCCAGTACCAGAGCCTATGGAAATCGATTCGGGACGACTAACTACAGCTGAACGTAACCGACGTCGTACCAATACCCTGTGCCTCTACTGTGGAGCTTCTGAACATTATCGTGCTGAATGTCCCGTTCGTCCCAGTCATTCGGCGGTGAGTACAGTAGATCTACCATTCCCAGTATCTAACCTGAAGCAAACTCCAGTATTACTCACCTATCGAAAACATTCTATTCCAGCGAAAGCTCTGATTGACTCCGGCACCGCAGGGAATTTCATCTCAGCTTCACTGCTCAACCGTTTGCAAGCCCGCCGTCGACGACTGAATCAACCACTGAGTATACACTCCATCCTAGGAAAACCCCTCAGTAAAAAAAGTATTCATCACTGCAGTCCCGAGTTACAACTTTCCATCGGTTGTCTACACCAAGAAAGATGCTCTTTACTGGTACTGGAGGGCTCTACATCCGATGTCGTCCTGGGACGCCCATGGCTTAACCAACACTCGTCTGACATCTGCTGGACATCTGGAGAAGTACGCCACTGGAGTGATTACTGTAAAATGCATTGTCTACGTCCCATCAAGAACAACTCCACTACTCCTTTCCTATCCACTTCCCCTGCAATCCTAGGTTCAACCTCCGTAGAGAGTCTAGCCACAGATTCATCTCACAAGATTCCTCCAGAATACCGGGCGTTCCAGGACGTGTTTAGCAAGCAACTCGCCACTACTATTCCACCTCACCGGCCATGGGACTGCGCAATTGACCTACTGCCTGGGGCCACTCTACCGCATGGGAAAGTTTACCCATTGTCCATCCCGGAGCAGAAGGCCATGGAGGAGTACGTGGAGGAAGCTTTACGCCAAGGATACATTCGACCATCTACGTCCCCTGCCGCCTCAAGCTTCTTCTTCATCGGGAAAAAAGATGGAGGACTCTGTCCATGTATTGATTATTGCATCCTTAATGCTGCTACCATCAAGTACAGATATCCGTTACCATTGGTGCCTTCGGCTCTTGAACAGCTCCGTTCGGCTAGGATCTTCACCAAACTCGACTTGAGAAGTGCTTACAACCTGGTTCGTATCCATGAGGGAGAAGACTAAAGACTGCAGCCTCTAGTGTCTGTTGCTAGAGCACCAATTGAGATCAGAGGAGTGAGGTTTACTCGCACAGCAACTACTAGCTGGCCTCCGTTACACGTGCAGGGATGCACAGCTTGTGCTATGGCCAAGGTACCCCAACGTCTCCCAGAAGGGAGGCTGATGCCCCTACCAATCCCGAACAGACCCTGGTCCCATCTCGCCGTGGATTTCGTCACCGATCTGCCATCATCCGACTCCAAGACCTGCATTCTAGTGGTCGTTGATAGATTTCCCAAGTCCTGTAAATTGATATCCCTCTCCGGGCTTCCCACAGCCTTCAAGACAGCAGAAATGTTATTCACCGAGATCTTGCGCATTTCGGATACCAGAGGATATAGTATCGGATCGGGGACCGCAGTTCATATCAAGAGTGACCTACTCCCAAGAAGCTCAGGACCACTGGAACCAGTATCTCCCATGGGCAGAGTATGCCTAGAACTCTCTACGCCAAACATCCACAGGCCTGACGCCGTTCCAGTGCGTTCTAGGATACCAACCACCTCTGTTTCCTTGGACAGGAGAACCATCGGACGTTCCAGCGGCCCAGCACTGGTTCACTGAGAGTGACAGGGTCTGGGACACAGCCCATGTCCACCTACAGGGGGCAGTCCGGAGGTTCCAACAACAGGCCGACGAACGTCAAAGAGACACACCTCACTATACTCCTGGTCAGCTGGTGTGGCTCTCCACCAGGGATATTCGCCTCCGGCTGCCCTCCTGTAAGCTGAGTCCCAGGTTTATAGGTCCATTTGCGGTACTGAGGGAGGCAGGGAATAAAGGGGAGAACTCCTTGGCTGCCATGCTTTCAGTTTTAAATGTTTATATATTTTTTTCCGGTAGGCTATATAAGATTCCTTGTTTGAATATTTTGTATAATAAATGTAATTTATTTAAAGTGACATTGAATTTGGGAAAACATGTCTGGATTATTTTGATATTCTATTTACTGAAGAAAAGTTTGCACTTTCACATGTGTAGTGTGTGTTGGCTATTCTACATATGTTTACAAAGTCAGCAAAGCTGTGAAGATTTTACTTTCTCTTTTTAGTATTCTTAAAGGGATACTTCACCTCTGGAAAGATGAATGTGTATTTAAAATAGGTCATTTATGTAGAAGAAATGTGAAGAATTTTTTTAATTTGGAGCTTTCTAGACTGAGAAAAGCCAGAAAATGTATTTTTGGCTTATGTGGATGAAAGACAACAACTCCCAGAATGCAATTGCTTCGCTGCCCTAGGAGGCCACTCCCAAGCCACGGCTTCTGGTAAGAGAGGGCAATTGAAAACAACAAGGCTAGGCTACTACTGAGACTCCGTTTTGAGTTTGCCAGGGATTTCGAGATCGCCCAAAATGTCCGGGATTTGGCTTTTGCGTTCTACAGTCGCCATTCATTATGTTTACTGTGGTGAGCAGGACGAGGCTGAGGGGCGCGGGAGAACGGCGCGAGGCCGGTGGTGTGATTACTGAGACGCGTCGGTCTCGTATCTCTCACGGAGGAGCGGGAATTTTCTTAGCAATGGTAAATCGCACATCAACCGATCACTTGTAAACACTACATTCAGATTCACCAATGGGAATGAATTCAGTTAGATTGAAACAAAAGGTGTGCATGTAAACAATGAATGGCGACTGCAGAAAGCAAAAGCCGAATCCCGGACATTTTGAACGATCTCGCCCGCCGGACAAGTCCGGGAAAAAGAGAATGGTAACCCCTACTACTCAGCTTTCTCCAAAGAACAAGAGCCTGCTAGCTTAGCTTCCAAAGAAAGATGGCTGATACTGTGTGTACATTCTGTGAGTGAGATCATCCCACCCTCTATGGGCGGGTTGAGAACATGCGGGACAGCTCCTCCTACTGGCTGTAGTCTTTAGCCTCTGGCCAGAAAATCCTCCGATGACGCAAAATGACGATTTTTGCGTCATCGGAGGATTTTTTCCAGACAAAAAATACATAAATCTCTTGTCTCAGGGGGATATGAGGGTGGAAAGCACGGTAATTCGAAAATACTACAGGTTGTCTACTAATACAAAGCTTAATGCTAAATCCTGAAGTATCCCTTTAAGTTTTATACTGTGATGCTGCTATTGTGTTATTGGTATTGAGTTATATTTTTGGTAATAAAAAGTTAAACCGGCAAAAACAAACTTTTTTTTTCTCTGGGTCGGGGTGGGGGGCATCATAAAGGAATTATGCTTAGGGCACCAAAATGGCTAGCAGCGGCACTGGACATATCACTGTATACCACCAGTATGTGTGAAAACACTCACTGTGGCTTTTTAAATGAATTTTTATTCACTCCTAGATTTATATCTGTTATTTTTCAGTTGTGGCTGACTATCAAACTAGACAATAAAAGAAAGTTTAATTAATTACTTTGTTCAATCAATGACAATAAAGTTGAATCTAATCTAACCAATCTGATGACTGTTGATACAAAAGGAGGCACATGGAGTTAACGGTCAGGAAAACCAGCTGAGTGAGGAAGGTTTTGTGTTTGTTACAGGGGGCTGTCTGTGTGAATTCTCACAATTAAGCTGGTGTTCTGAAAAGGCCTCAAAAAAAAAAATCTGTATTTTGGAGTTAGTTGAACCAATGTTAAAATGACAAAGTTATTTTTCAATAGACATATTTTTTGGTTTTTGTGTGAAAAGAGGGTGGGTGGTGGCAGTGGGGCTCATTGAGTGCTCAGCACCCCTAAAGCTCTGACCCTAGAATCGCCCCTGCACCGATACCGAGCTCATGTACTCGTACTCCTAAAAATGCTCCATATCAACAACCGAATAGGCCTACCAGGCAGTGTGTGTACAGTGTGTGTGTCCAGACAAAGAAACACTCATGACAGAGAGTATAATGGGGATAAAAGAAGGCTGTCTATGAAGTAAATGTATCTTATTTGTAGAATATTAAACGCAATATAGTAACACATAGCTGTGGTGCGCGAGCTGATGAGAGAAGACAGACGCGCGGTCACATCCTTTTAAACAGACATCAGTGGAAAGTTTGTAGTTCAGTCGGATGTCAATGGCAAAGAAAATAAAACGAATTCACACAAAATGATGTAAAAATGCTGGTCTTGGTGAGTATCCTAGTAAACAAAGGCGGTTATATCTCAAGTGAATGCAGCCATGTTCAAATGGGGTCCGTGCGATCGGTCTAGGGACAGCAGTGTAATAAACCTGCAGCTGTGTTTTAATATTTACCAAACAAAGGACAAAGAAATTACTCAATGCTCTTTACTAAATAGGCTACCCTTTTGAACTTTACAAAAAGACCTATCTATATTTTATTTATACAGTAGGGCCTAATGAATATGCAATTTTTTCACATTTGATTACATTTGATTAAATTTGATTACAATCAAATTTCTGTACCTGTTAGATCTACCTGAAAAACTCTAAAAACACTGTTTATTTCATTTGTAGCCTTTCTTTGTTCTATTGTATTTATTTGTCCTATTTGTAATTTGATTATTTGTTCTTATTTTGTTACTGACTGCTTACTTGTCTTTAATGTTTTAAATTCACATTAATTAGGCTGGTATAGTATCAAAATTGGATTAAATAATTGGTATTTCACTGGTGTCTAAACATTTGTACCACTGACCCGATCCTGAGCCCTGCTGAAGCAGCTCTAAATATGTGCTGTGCTATTAAATGAAAGATAAAATATGATAGAGCAATAGAATGAACAGTAACAGTAACAGAAGCTACAATGCATTTTAGCAGGCTTAATTAAGCATGAAAATAACTGAAGGAAATATATATTTGATGAACAAATTAAGCCAACTAATATGATTTATATTCTTTTGGTTTATCTACTAATACATTTAAAAATTACAAATGCAGTAAAAATTACAGTTACAGTTACAATTACAATTACAGTATTGTAACAACAATTACAGTATTGGTATCGGCGAGTAACAAAAATGAAAGTATCGGTATCGGACTCGTTCTGCAAAAAGTGGTATCGGTAAATCCCTAATTAAAAATATTTCGATTTTTTTGTTGTTGAAAAAATACAATCGTTTCACGAAAAATTAATGCTGCAGCCCATCTGAGATATAGAGCTATTTCACATGGCTATGAGCATTATATTAAGTATATGATAAGTATATAAAACAACTTTAATTCTTCAGGTCAATCATATATTCATGGAAAAAAATCTGTTTCAAATTCCTTTCAATTTGCCTGACAGTGCTGATCAATGGATTAGGATCTCTATGAAGTGAAACCATAGTGATACCATATATATGTAATTTATAAAAATAATAAAGATATTGTTTGATAAGTGCTGATTGAAGTCCTTGAAATCCAAAAAAGTAGTGCTTGAAAAGTCCTTGAAAGTCCTGGAATTTCATTTTACAGAATCTGTATGAACCCAACTACAAACATAAAAATTAACACATTTAACAGTCTTATCTCTCTCCTGCTGTAGATGAGCTCATCCCTGAACACTCGTCCACACACCAAGAACTGGACTGAGATCAGGATTGACTCTGATGTGAATGTGAACTCTCTGCATAGAGCTCTGACTGAACTGAAGAAAACTCTAGATGAGACACTGAATGAAAAACTCAGTCAAACTGGTATGTGAATATCAAATACAGTAAAAAAAAAAATTCATTAAGTAAGAAAATAATGTTTTCAAGGGATAGTATGGGTTAAATCCAATTTAAGTTCAGTTTGTAAAGGACTGCATTGTTTCAAAAATGTAATAAAACAACTAACCCTGTAAAGTTCTTTACGTGTAAACTCGTGTTAAAGTAGTTTTACTTTAACGACAAGGGAAGGATGTAACGCGTGTACATGTGTAATGGAAACCGAGTAATGGGCACAAAAACATGTGTGGCTGAATTAAACAGGCAGAGTGAATACAAATAAAGTTTAAAATAGAAATTAATATTTATTTATTGCAAAAACATAATAATCCTAACCCAAAAAATATAACATTAATGGAAAAATAAAAAATCGTATTCAAAAGCGAAATTAGTTTATTTATCAAACTTTAGTTATCAAGCATAAATCTGAAAATGTTCACACACAAAAATGAGTACTAGAGCACAAATGCAATGTCGAACATGATCTCTCGCACACACACAGTGTTCACTCTTCACTCCTTTTCATATCTGCTTATGCTGATTAATTTCTTGTTCTAAAGTTAATTATTTTTATACATTTGGATAATTGAAATAAATAATATGCGATTACAATCAAGTCTTGACTTTTAGTGGCAACTTGTGTGGCATAAATACATTTGGCATTGCAAAAACACGACAACAGACCTCAAACAACAACAAAAAATCTCAACTTTGATAATAAAAAAAAATACTGGTTTAATGTATTTAAACTTTTTAAATATATATTCACAAAATATACACCACAAAAGCTGTAATAAGAGCAGTTAGCCACCTCCAGAAAATGAATAGATCTCTATGGGCTTCTGCTGGATGTATATGATCATTACACTTTTTTCTAAAATTATATTCACTGCATATTTTTCTCTAACCAGCAGAAAGCAGAATTCTGCCTCTAACACCTAGATCAATATCAAGAAATGACTCAGTATTTAATTTGAATTCATAAAAATGTAATATTTCATATGCATGCTAATGGTGTAGTTGAGAAATTTTGTTTAAAAAAAAGGTATATTTTATATTCCCTAAAAACAAAGCATTAATGTATAGATGAGAAGTAAACAAAAATTATAGGCCTATATAATTTGTATTATTAAAATGTTTATTTTTATATAATCACTATAAATGTTTGCCATATTGACCCCTAAACACCAAGACAGGAAACAGGAGACAAACACAGTATGAGAGTTAAATCCTCATTATATTTGTCCCGTAGACCTCCATTGTAAGTATATTTGCTGTAAACACATTCTGCATTGTTTTACAAACAACATTTACATGCCACTGATGCTGCCAGTGGAGAGAAACTCACTGAAACTATTGCTATAAATAATTCATCATTATATTGTCATCTGTGTCCACAGGGTTGAAGTTTGTGCAGAAGTTTGCAGGTACAGTGTGATTGACACCATTTTCTTCAATACACTCACAATACTGTGTTAATCTTTATTATATACTGTTCAAGTTGATTGATAATGTCTGATCTCTCTCAGTGGATGTGACTCTGGATCCTGATACAGTGAATCCATATCTCATCCTGTCTGATGATGGAAAACAAGTCAGTTGTGGAGACGTTGAGCAGGACGTCCCGGAAAAAACAAAGAGATTTGATAAGAGTTTGTTTGTTCTGGCAAAGCAGGGATTCAGTTCAGGGAGATTTTACTATGAGGTGCAGGTGAAGGGAAAGACTGAGTGGGCTTTAGGAGTGATCAGAGAATCCATTAACAGGAAGGAGAAGATTGACAGTTTCCCGAGTCCTGAGAATGGATACTGGATTCTGGGTCTGATTAATGAGGATCAAAATGTAGTTAGTGATAATCCAGCGGTTATATTCTCTCAGAGAGTGAACCCTGAGAAGGTTGGTGTGTTTGTGGATTATGAGGAGGGTCTGGTCTCTTTTTATGACGTGGAGTCCAGATCTCATCTCTACTCTTTCACTGGTCAGACTTTCACTGACAAACTCTATCCATTTTTTAGCCCAGGCGATAATGATGAAGTTGAAAACTCAAACCCACTGATCATCACTCCTGTCAGATAAAATAAAATAAAAAATAAAAAAACTGAAAAGATTGCTGTTTTTAGATTATGTAAATAAAAATGTGATAGACAAAATGTGTACAAGTGCAAAAAAAAATTGCAGGGCCTATTTGCAGGCCCTCAAAAAACAACAACACATCACCTATAATTAAATATTTGTGAGTTATGTTGTGTGAAAAAATATGTTCACACTTTAGATTAAGGTTAAATTCTTACTATTAACCCTCTGGGGTCTAAGGTGTTTTTGGGGTCCTTGAGATGTTCTGACATGCCCTGACATTTGTGCTTTTTTCAGTTGCTTATAAACATATTAATGGCAAAAAAAAATTACACACTATTTAGCACAAACAGGGCTACCATAATATGTGAGCAACAAGAATGTACATGTCTGCATTTTTGAGAGAATAATGTTTATGCGTGGTTATTGAAAAAACTAAAAACTAAAGTTTCTGAAATAAGACCACAAAACACACACTAAATATGTGCCAATAAGACTTTTGTCTAATAGATGTCATTGCCTAGTGTTTTTTCTTCAAAATGATGTGAAAATCACCCTGCCTAATCATTCACATAACACAATACATTGATTTGAATTTTGCAAAGCACTTTCTGTTTGGAAAGGCAATATGCGGAGTGGGCATCAACGATCATGCATATTTAGTGGTTCACACCTCAGGAGACAATGGGGCCTGCATACTTAATTAGCCATTCATTCAGGTGAGTCACTGAGCCACAAGAATGCAAGAGCAACAGTTGGAAGCATCTCAATTCTTTTTTATTTTTCCACATATTGTGCTTGCAATTTGGCCTATAATATCCAAGGAAAACATGTCTAGTAATTGTGCAGTTAATTCTCATACTGTATTTTCAGTTTTGGAATATTTATCCTCTCCCCAAATTTGTCACTAATAAAACACAATAAAAATTATTTAAAGAAAAGGCTTATATTTACCTTTTAATAGTTTGTTTACATCTACCTTGTAAATATATATTTTTTATTAAAAAGGTTACAATTACAACAACAATTCAAGTGTAATCTTTCTTTGTAAAAACTAAAGTATACATTTTATCATACATATTTCAAAGTTAAAAAGGTTACAACAACATTAATTACAATTTCAACAATATTTCAAGTGTACTCTTTCTTTGTAAAAAAAAAGATTATAGGCCTACATTTTATCTATGTATTCACTACTTTGAATATAGCCAACATTGGAACAGCTAACATCTTAGTTGATGACTTTATTTTTGACAAAAATAGTAGGCTATTTTATATATAGAAATTGCTAAACAAAAGCTTATTTGATGTGGCAGTATATTCTACAGTAAAAACTGTACCCAAATCTACTAAACAAAATGTTGTCTTTCATATTTCGCCTGACTGTAACGTTGTTTTCATGAAATATTAGTGCATATTGTTAATTTGCCGTTTAATACGTTGCTTATACAAATAGCCTACATTTTATTTCAACATATTTCAGTCGATTTTTACTCATCTCAGTATAGCAATACAGTTTGCTAAAACAACATCATTCATTCACACACGCGATTTAAATTTAACTTCTGGCAAAGATGAAGTTGATGATAGGCTATTGACTCGCAATCTTCGCAGTAGGCTAGTGAACGCACCGGAGAAATGCACATTTATTAGGCTACATAGTTTTTTTTTTTTTTTGGATGGTTTTGTTTAGAACCAGCTTTCTGTAAATATATTTAAAAAAAATTTAGACATGTGAGGCGAGTAGGCTACGGGTTCATGATGATCTCCAGTTCAGACCTTATGTTGTGATTGCTAGCCTATATTTACTTTAAATCCAGGAAATTTGTCAATGAAAAAATTATTAAAATTAAGATACAATTGATACAAAACGAAATTCGTTTTAAAGAAAGGATTTGTACTTTCTGTTTTGAGGTCTCTGTGAATGTTTGAAAGTCTTTTAGTGCTTAGAGCGCTCGCGTCCATAATGGAGAACTGTCACGTAATATTGTTTTTTTCCTCATAAATGCAAACACGAAAAATAAAAGACAAAAGACTTTTAAGTAAAACTTACTCCGAAATTGTGTCCTCGGCGGAATTCGCTCTTCAATATGCTGCCGTTCGTCGTCTGTTACAATCTTCCTCTGAGGAAACAACCAGGTATCGTGCATTCTTCCTCGCTGTCCAGAATCATCTGAAGGGCGTCTTTATTACCGGAGAAGCGTGCCATACTCAAAAACACACTTTCTATCAGACTTACTGATAGTTCATCGCGTTTTATGGCATTGATCGGGGGGCGTATGCGATGCATACTAGATCACCTAAACTATTTACATGTGAATAGCGCCGGGGGCGGGGCGCCCGCAGCTGATTATAAAGATAATGAGGCAGAAGGAAAAACGGTACCTCTCCTTGCTTTCAAACGGATTACATGAGTTGAAAACATTTGTGTTTTATATAAATTACTTCATTTAAAAGAAGAGATTTCAAGCTTCATAAAGACATAACTCACATGCCTGTGTGAGAAGTATTCGCTGAGTTATGATTCATTTTCGGACGCGTTTCAGAATGGACTACACGGACAGAGAGAAGGCAGAACTCGCTTCGTGTTTATTTTTCTTTATTTTGCAAAAAGCACCACACTTTGTTTTTATTGTGAGTATACACAAAAATAATACACATTTAACAGAATCGATTGATGTATGAAACTCCTATGGAAAATCAAAGTCAACATAGTATTTATGAGTTTCTATCCATTTTTCAGCCCAGGCGATAATGATGAAGTTGAAAACTCAAACCCACTGATCATCACTCCTGTCAGATCAAATAAAATAAAAAATAAAAAAACTGAAAAGATTGCTGTTTTTAGATTATGTAAATAAAAATGTGATAGACAAAATGTGTACAAGTGCAAAAAAAATTGCAGGGCCTATTTGCAGGCCCTCAAAAAACAACAACACATCACCTATAATTAAATATTTGTGAGTTATGTTGTGTGAAAAAATATGTTCACACTTTAGATTAAGGTTAAATTCTTACTATTAAGAACTTTTGCGTCAATAAACTCCTAATTACTGTTTATTAAGGCATTAATATGTGCTTTGTAAGTACTAATAAACAGCCAATATCCTGGTAATAAGAAACTAGTTAATAGTGAGAATTGGACCCTAAACTAAAGTTTAATATTATTAATATTATAAAGTGAAATTCTACATAATATACAGAATTTTCAAACTTTCCAGAGTTTCTACATGTTATTTTGTAAGTAATTTTCTAAAGCCTTTTTCTCTCTCTTCTCTCCAGCTGTTAATAATAATAATAATAATAATACATTTTATTTATAGGCGCCTTACATGACACTCAAGGACACCTTACAAACACAATAAAACCATCAACAATAATCAAATACTCATTATTAAAACCTTGGATATCAGTATTAAAATATAAAAATAATCACATAAAAGCATGCCGGAAAAGATGGGTCTTAAGGCGAGATTTAAAAACATGAAGACTTCCACTGTTTCGCACATCCTGTGGCAGCAGGTTTCATAAATAAGGAGCTGCATGACTAAAAGCTCAGGACCCCATAAAAGTAGTGCGAGTTCTAGGGAGAACAAGTGTGAGTGAAGAAGATGATCTTAAAGTCCGAGAAGGAGTATAAATATGAAGAAGGTCTAATAAGTAAGGGGCAAGGTTATTGAGTGCCTTGTAAGTAAGAAGAAGAATTTTAAAATTAGTACGATATTTTACCGGGAGCCAGTGCAAGTGTTGTAATATGGGAGTAATGTGTTCAGCTAGGGGAGTTCTTCTGATGATTCGGGCAGCCGAGGTCTGTACTAGTTGGAGATTGTTGAGTACCTTTGAAGGCAATCCATAAAAAAGACTGTTGCAAAAATCAATACGGGACATAACTAGAGCATGGACTAGAATTGCCGTGCTCTTTACTGAGAGAGCCGGATGAAGTCGGTTGATATTGCGTATATGAAAATAAGCAGAGCGAATAACACTGTTTATGTGTGCTTCAAATGAGAGAGTACAGTCCAAAAATGACCCCCAGACTTTTAACTTGTTTAGATACAGAGACCGGTCAATTGTCAATTTTCACAGATGAACATGTAGATTTCGACAGCTGTTAACATTGAACTATTTGTGAAATATTGTGATTTTTGGTTTATATTGTAATAACTGCAGCATCTGAATAAAGACAAGTGTTCAGATCTATAACTGTGATTTCTTGTAAACTAAACAGCTTGCTAATTATTATGCAAATACACATGTAAAGTGTTGTCCAGAGGCATTAGGAAGGAAGTATAATGGAGTAGTTTTCCGAATGCCAGATGTGATTTATTTTACAAGCTGCATTTCAAAAGGTGCAGTCTTCATAATGTAAAAAAACTAACAAAAAAAAACATAAAAATAAATACACAATTGAGGCAACTTTATTAGTGATGTTCGAATGAGCCGGTTCAACCAACTGTCGAAGTTTGCAGAGGATTACCGAGGAGTCTGATGAGTGAGTGACTAGCCTATACTATGCAAGCCCGAGGAACATACTGGAAATATGCTTATTATGGCTATTGTTATTAAATAACATTTTATTAATACCTGCAAAAACCTTTCTGTCGAGAGATGTAAATACATTTTACTATATTCGGATTATATTTTGAGTTGTTAAGCAAAATCAAGGAGTTTAAAAGAATGGTTTATTCATTCTAGGCTATATATACTTTAGACATGTAGAATATATCCGCGTTTATGCATGTCTGTAATGTGTGCTGTAAGTGCAAACATTTTAGGAATCTTATCCAAGATGTAAACTACTCAATATTGGTGGTCAGTCATATCTGACATAAAGGATCCGCGAATGAATCTGTGACCACAAATACCTTTAACTTAGGCTGAGTGAATGAAAAGCAATAATGTGCGATATCCATTCACACAAAGGGTAGTTTGATTTCTAACATTATTCTCTCAACAGACATTTACATCGATAGTCTGGCGTTATAATTTATTTGCTTTTGGTGTACTGTGGAGTGGGTAAAACTGTTTTAATGGCAGGCTAGCAGTTACCGTTGACTCGCGCTAGCCTAGCACCGGCGAACTATGCAACTTGAAGGACTGGATGACATTTTTTTAAAACTGTCTCCACTGATAAATAACACCCAGGCTAACTTGGAAATGAGGTCCGATGTCCAAAATCCTGAACCACCCCTTTAAGTAAGACAGATCAATAACATTGTTGAATATTAAATGTCCCCAACTAAGCAAGCCAAAAGCCAAGGCAACAGTGGCAAGGAACCAAAACTCTATCAGTGACAGAATGGAGAAAAAAACCTTGGGAGAACCCAGGCTCAGTCGGGACCAGTTCTCCTCTGGCCAACGAGCGAACAGTGTATGATTATGATTATGACGACCTGATTGTTAAGTTCCTGAGGGGTGCTAACCCGTTCCCTCTCGGGATCTCTCATTGGTGCTTACCGCATTGCAGAGAGCCCCCTTCAAACCCCTGCAGTCAATTGAGCTTAAAATCCTGTCAGTGAAGACAGTGTTCCTGACTGCACTGTTAACATCAAGAGTGTAGGGGACCTGCCTGGAATACGGACCGAACAACTCTTATGCCTCGTTTCCACTGAGCGGTACGGAACGGTACGCATTTATTTGCGTTTCCACTATCAAAAGTTGTGAATGGTACCAAAATGCTGAACCGTAGGCTACCGTACCACTTTTTAGGTACCCTTCCATTGGGGTACCTAGCACAGTGGAACGGTACTAAAAGGTGGAGCTAGACTCACTGCAGGACGTTGATTGGTTGACAGAGAATCGTCACTTGCGCGTGCTACAAGAGGAATGACAACAGAAGCGCCATTTTTTAATATACAGTTTAATATAATACTACTGTTACTGTATCACGAAATGTAATTTTAAGAGTTTTTCAGGCGAGAATGTAGTTGTTTAAAGCTCAAATCTATGGTTTATTTATAAAGATGATTTTTTTTTTTCCCCGGTTGTGAGATCCATGCGTTCAGCGGGCGCTCGGCGCTCATGTTTCCCGGCTGGATGAGCCTTTCCTCGGCGTTCGTCGCGGACTCCGACGGTAGTGGTTAAACATAAGATATAATTCGTTTTGTGTAGACCTAACGGGCGATCTTTGGTCTCGTGAATATATAATGAGTTCCCTGTCAATCGTTTTGGCTGAGGGCTAAGTTTAGTTTTATATTAACGTTATTTGTGTTTAACTACTTGTAATGTTAGACTAGAGCGCTGCATTTGGATATTTGACTGAATTGTTTGCTTTATTTCTTATTGTATAGCTTCTTGTACTTTACTTAAACTTTTAACTTATATAGGCTATTATTGATAAAACTGAAATTTTACAAAAAGATTTGGTTTCTTCTCTTGTCATTTTTTATTACAAGATTATCACTGATGTTTATTGCAACATTTGTACAAATGCATATATTGCCTGGAATATGTTTATTTTATTTATTTTTTTAAACGAAAAGAGGTAACGTTAGGGTTGTGTTTTAAATTTCGTTTCGTTATAAATAGAATAACGTATAACGTGCAGTGAATAACGTTGCGCATGAACCACATTTGTGTCCCTATAATGTTTAATTTATTTAAATGAAAACGAAAAGAGGCAGAGTGGTGTTTTATAACATATTTCGTTTTATTGTTGCTTAAAATGTACATACAGAGTAACCGAGATAACCGGTGTATCAGCGACGCTTTTAAGAACGCGCTGTAGGCTACCATTTGCATGTAGGAGTCGCACATGGCAAGTACAAACTTTGCGTACTTGATATTGAGAAAAGCCTAATGTCGGCGCTTGTCTTCTTGTGACAAACATGTCGAGGAGCAAGAATAAGATCTGCTGCATGTCATCCATTGTAGTTACTATGTTCTTCTTCGCGCGAAAATGACGTCGATCGAAACACCACGCCTATCAAGTAAGGGTACTGTTGGCAGTGGAAACGCTAGCCAGATCATGGTTAACAGACCCGAACCGTACCGTACTGTCCCGTACCGTACCGTACTGCTCAGTGGAAACGAGGCATTAGATTATCCTGATACCCTGGCCCGGATACGTGCCAAAGGTTTCCACCAGTCCTTTCAGGAACCAGGTGGTGAACCTTCAAGTGCTGCCCCTGGAGGAGACAGACCCAGCCCTAGCTTTTCTCTGTCCCATCCATGCTTTACGTCTGTACGTGGACCAAACACAGAGCTTCAGGACCCCAGACCAGCTCTTTGTCTGTTATGGAGGCCAGCAGAAGGGAAAGGCTGTCTCCAAGCAGAGGTTGGCCCACTGGATAGTGGATGCCATTGTCTTGGCATATCAGACCCAAGGCGAGATGTGCCCCCTTCGGTTGAGAGCTCACTCGACCAGGAGTGTTGCTTTCTCCTGGACGCTGGCACAGATATATGTAGAGCTGCGGACTGAGCAACACTCAACACATTTACGAGGTTCTATAACTTCTGTGTAAAGCCCGTGTCCTCCCGTGTACTCACCTCAAGTAGCCAGTAAACACCGGAGACCCGCTTGCTCCCATCCTAAAGACCAGATACGTGTGCTTATCTTGCTCCTCAGTTGAGTTCCCCAGCTGGCAAACCCTGTTGGAGTTCCTCCACTCACTTCGGCTGTCAGATGTGGCGGAGTGTCCGACACCAGGCCTGACACTCGTATCCAGTAGTGGAACCTGTGCTAGGCTAGGTGCCCATATGTTGTGATCCCTACAGCGATCCCATATGTGTATTTTTACACGTGTCTTTCCCTTGAGAGAGTCCGCCCTGCCGTCCCTGCTGGTGTTGACTCCCCATAACTAGGCCGGAGCAACCATTGAGACATTCCCAATGTAGCACTGCCCTAAAGGCCAGTCCACATGTGTAACTTCTACATGTTACATCCCTACAGGCAAGATGTGGCATTCGAAACTTTCCTTTCCGCTTGGAAAAGGCACACTTTCCCAGTGTTATCCAAATAGTCTTACTGTATGGGTCAAGCGGAACAGCAGTAATTAACCTTCTCTGCGGACCGCTGGAAGGGTCACCAATAGTGGCGCTTTGGAAGGGATCCCAATTCATTCGTCAGTTCACGTCTGACGTAACGTCGAATGCGACTGACTGAAAGGGAACATCTAGGTTACATATGTAACCCTCTGTTCTCTGAAGGAGTGAACTGAGACATTACGTCCCGTTGCCACAATTGCCGTACCACCGCTGAGCGACCGGGTCACCGGCTCAGCTTCTCAGCGAAAACCTGAAATGCGAGCGCACCCGCCATGCCAATGTGCATTGGCTCGTTTCGTTTACACTCAAAGGTGATTGGGCTCTCAGACGAGATCCCAATTCATCATTTCACATCTGTCGTAACGTCTCCATTCCCTCATTCAGGGAGCGAGGGTTACATACGTAACCTAGACGTTCTTCCTCCACAGTGGCTTCTCATTTGCATGGATTCTTAAGTGTTGTTTTGATGCCAAAATAATGTTTTACTGATCACAGTTTAAATTACTTTTCTCCAGAGATGATGATCTTTGACAGTCTCTGCCCGAGTGAAACTCTTTCCACACTCATGAATAAGGCTTCTCTTCAGTGTGAATATGTATACGCATTTCAAGGTTTCCTCTTTGCGAGAAACTCCTCCCACACTGAGAGCATTTGCTCGGTTTGTGATGCTTAATACCTTTCTGGATGAAACTCTTTCCACGTTGATGGCCTTTGAGAGACTTTTCTTAAGTTTTGAGATTATGATGTTTCTGACGCTGATGTAAATGCACCTTAAGGCGCGTAGTGCCTAAAATCCCCTTAGCTGTCCTTTAAATCATGGCTTCATGGTGCTCATATGCTTTTATAAAACGGTTATTCACAAACCTGGCAAGTTCACGAGTTCACATCTACATATAATTAGTACAACAAGTTTATGCGTATTTGGCGTGCTGTCCGGGGAGAGGGCTCCGAGCTCGGAGTTAGGCCCGAACCCAGAGTACTCCCCCCAGTTGGTAAGTGTAGATGGAACTGGAAGTGAGGAGATGGGGTGGAGGAGGGATGCTGACAAACTTTCAATGAACAGAGATAGGTCTGCTGTGAAGAACTCATTGAGTTGATTACTGATTAATCTCCAGCTGTGCATAATTTGGTTAATTATCTGAACCTGCTCCTCCCGAACTTTGTTAATAAAACATCGTTTCATTAAAATAAACACACTGACACAAAATTTTAATGCTATTGATAAAATAATTATTCTTCCACCAAGCGATGTAGTTCTTCAGAAGCGAACACACAGACGCAGCAATACTGATGTAATGCGGTCACAGTAGAGTAATTTATAACGGCTTTGAACGCAACTCAACCATAGACTGTAAAAAAAGATGGACGACGCACCTTTACTCTCTTCCATTGTAGAAGAGTGAAGCCGCCAATGTCCGATTATAGCGCTGATATCTTGCGCTGATTCGGGAGTCGGGACCCGAGTCTGCTCAGTAGTGAGCGTGAAGTGGAGCCGCAGAATCGGTCAGTTCACTGAAGAATAACTCATTATTTCAGTGTGAAATAAACAGTTATGGAAATTTAGACAATAAAGGTAAAGCTCCAATCTCCTCCCGAAAATCCAGAAAAAAATTTGTTGGTGCTTCAGTAACTAGTCTACTTCACTCAGAGAAGCTGTCAATCATAGCTGTCAATCATGACGTCACACTACCGTTTTTATAACAGCAAATTACTAACTTACTCGCCCCACTAAAACTTTTTTCCAAGAGTGTAGCAAAACTCTGAGTTATGTCTGTGAAACAAGCTGTTTGTTTTACATTTTGCTGAAATATTTATTATAATTTTTTTTATCAATTTGAAATCTAAATGCAGTCCTTGTTCAAACTCGTCTGAGCAGAACGCAAGTGTCCACCAGGGGTTGCTATTTATCAAAAGAAATAAGAGTAGTGTACACTAAGAAACTTCTGTAACAGCCACTCTTGGATATCAGCATGCATTGATTTCATCTTTTGCAAACTTCAAAATAATCCATTGAACATTACACGTGTGTAGTGATTTAACTCTCAAATATAAGTCTGATCATGATATGCAACTATATTATCACCCAAACATTTAAATATATATATATATATGTATTTAAAAACCTGCAGCCTATTTGCTGCAACCTCTAAACACATTTAGAGGCAATCTATCAGGGAAGGAATAGAGATCTGTGTTTATTATCATTATTAATGGAATAACATATAATGTGTGATATGATGTCAGGTCTTGCATTAGAGCCTGTAGTTACTCTTGAACTTCCTCTGAACGGTTGGAAAGGCTGCAGGTTTGCATGCGTGTCTGAGCTGCTGGCATCCTGTTTAGGCCTCGCTGTGGTTTGCACGATTCAAAGGCTATGATGACGAAGTGTCAGAGAGCTGAAGACTCAGTTTAGGTGGAGCTGGACTGTTACCATCAAGAAAGAAAGACCCGACTGAAAGATGCGCTCTTACTGGGGGTTTTTACACATTTTTGGTGAGTTACTTTACATTCTTTCATCAGCTATTGTTTCAGGAAGATCTGGCGTATGGAGTAGAGCCTTGTGCTTGAACTTAGTTCCTAACATTCATCGTGTCTGAAAGTTTATTAAAACTGTTCAAAGAGAATAATATGAAAAAAATCTGTTTTTGGTTTAATCGTTGGCTTTGAATTTTCAAAAATCTGAAAATATCTTAAACAAACAAGATTTCCTAAATATCTCAAATGTTTTCCTCAATAGCGAAGAGATTGAATGAACTTTTTAGCAAAATTCTCTTATTTCTCAGATGTTTCTCCTGAGAAAAACGTTTAGATATCTCAACAACGTGCCCATATTTGCAATCTAAAGTCACAAGATCTCAATATGAACTTCATGTATGTTTTTTTTTTGTTTTTTTGTTTTTTTATCTATGTCGCATTCATTTTTAGTGTAGGAACACTATTGTCTCATTTGGGTCTGTATTTATTTCTCTAATGGTATATTTCTATATAAATAATTGATATATATATATATATATATATATATATATATATATATGTATGTATGTATGTATGTATGTGTGTATGTATGTGTGTGTGTGTGTGTGTGTGTGTGTGTGTGTGTTTAAAACCTACTTTTGGAACCGATATCTGTTCCAAAAGTAAGTTAAAAAAAATATTTTTTGTTCCTCAAAGAACCTTTCCGTGATCAGTTCTCAGAATAATATTTTTTTCTCTCAGTGTGAAGAACATTCTAAAAATCTAAAAACATTCTATAAAGAACCTTTTGTGGAATGGAAATATTCCATTGATGTTAAAGGTTCATTATGGAACCATCGATGCCAATGAAGAACTTTATTTTAAAAGAGTGTGTATATATGCTCTTCTTTACTGCCTTTTTTATTTATTATGTTTTGTTCTCTTTAATTATATTTTCAGCTGTTCTTCTCTTGTGTGATTATGGGATGTTCTCCACCCCATCACCATCTTCTACAGAGAGGACCACTGTTAAAAAATTAAACGTATCCGACTCTAACACTACTGAGACAACAGCAGAATCAACAAGATTTCGAAACTCCACAGAGCTTAATGAGGATGATGATGAGTCAAGTGGTTTGCCTGAATCTACTACAGATACAAGCCATGAAAGCACCTCGGTTCCAGCCATTTCAGTCAATACATCTGAAGGACCGGACAGAAACTCAGAGAAAGTGATCCCTCCCATGATCCGTCCCGAGAGCACCACGCACAGGCAGACTCCTCATGAGAGGAAAAACGGTTGGAGAAACTTCATAATGTTAAAAGTTTGAAGGTTTTTGAAATCTAGTCATTTGTTAGGAGGTCTTTATAATGGGCAATAGAAGCTGTTGTCTATTTACTGTAGTATTTAGAATTATATATCTTTATAATCTATATAGAATTATATAATAGAACTGTTATAATGTATGACGTTCTGTTGTGCATCTAACTGATGTTGTAAAGCCGCTGAGCAACTTTATTCAGAGTCTGAGCTCTAAACCAGCTCAAGGTTGTGGTTTCAAGTGAGAAATCCAATTTTCACAGACCTTTTGTTCACATGCAATTCAAACAATAACTTTCAGAAAATTTTTTATTAGAGCTTGAAAAATGACTCGCTCTGAGCTTAAGCGCATTTTTTACATCAAACATTGATACGCATTCGTCCACATTCACAGTCAAACGTTTGAAATAAAATACTTTTTTTTTTATAGTTTACATTTTTTAATATTTTTGAAAGAAGTCTCCTCTACTCACTAAGGCTGCATTTGTTTAATTAAAAATACAGTAAAAATTGAGTGTGAAATATTATTAGAATTTAAAACGGCTGTTTTCAACGTGGATGTATTGTTAAAATGTAATTTATTCAAAGCTGAATTTTCAGCATCATTACTCCAGTCTTCAGAGTCACATGATCCTTCAGATCAAATCATCATATTATTCTGAAGGATCATGTGACACTGAAGACTGGAGTAATGATGCTGAAAATTCAGCTTTGATCACAGGAATAAATTACACTTTACTGTATATTCACAAGCTTTTTAAAATTATAATAATATTTCACAATTTTTACTGTATTTTTGATAAAAAAAAATATGCAGCCTTGAAGAGCAGAAGAAACTCTTTTAAACTTATCAATGACTATTCTGTGTTTTGAAATTTGTGGTAAATTTTGTAATTAGTAATTATTTTAAGTACTTCTATATTTAAAACCCCCTTTGTGAACATTACACCTTCAGAATGAATGTATAATTGTTAAGAGAAACTGAAGACGCCTCTAACAGTTGAGAAAATGGCAGCTCTGCGAGTGTAAAGTTTCAGATCTGAGCGGTTAAAGTGTGTGTGGGTGTGAACGTGAACTTCTGCTCGTCTCCTGCTTTCTAAATGCAGACTTGCCACAAAATCTCTCTCTTTCTCTTAGTCTGTCTGTTTTATTTAAACACGCATGCATGCATGTTTGATAGCTTCACATCAGAGCTCATCTTCTTCAAAGGTTTGATCATAATTGCATGCTTGAGATTTGTTGGTTTGCTGTAACGTGAGCGTTCTTCTGTTTCAGAGTCAGCATCGTACACAGGAGGTGAGCTTGATTCTGCTGTGCGGAAGACACCTAACACATCCTCTCTTCCTGTCTCTTTACTTTGACACATTTATTCTGTTTAAACAATGTCCCATTATAAACGAAACACCACAACAACAGATCTTCATGTTTTTGACAGGCGTCATCATCTTGATCATAATCCTCATCCTGATTGTTCTTCTGCTTGGCCTTTTGTATTTTCTGAGAAAGAAAGGAAGGGTAAGATTTTCTGTTGCTTGTATTGCTTGTGTTACGAACCCTAGTGAGCTTTAACTAGCTTCTAAGGTAGTTTATAATTAAATCTCATAAGAAAGGTTCAAAATAAACCTTTTGCCATTAATAGGGGAATTCAGTTAAACAGTTAATTAGAATTAATCAGTTAATTCAGTGAATTCACAACATTATTGACATAAAAAAAGTATATATATATAATTTGAATCACTTTAAAGAGGGTCACATTGCCATTTCTTGCAGTTTAAAAAAACTATTTTTTCATTTATTTTTTATTTTTATTAATTCTGTATTGGATCCTGATCATGAGTGGCTGATTCAGTTCGTTATCTTTCATGCTACATTTTTAACATGCGTTAACATGGCGGTCAAATGTTTTGAATAATTCAGATGTTGAATGTGTTTAAAAGAAGTCTCTTCTGCTCACCAAGTCTGCATTTATTTGATTAAAAAATGCAGTAAAAACAGTGAATTATTATTAAAATTTAAAATAACTGTTTTCTATGTGAATATATTGTGAAATGTAATTTATTCCTGTGATCAAAGTCGAACTTTCATCAGCCATTACTGCAGTCTTAAGTGTCACATTATCCTTCAAAAATTATTTTAATATATATTTTTAAAAAATTTGAATAAATTATACAATTTAATGAAATATAACAGATTTCAGAATATAACAGAAAGTTTTATTTTATTTTTATATAATTTATTAATTTATTGGCTGCTCACTAAGTTTTGGAACAGAGTCGGTGTACGACCAACACTGAACGCTGACAGGAATTTTTCCTATATTTATACTCACACACACACACACGCGCGCGCACACACACCCGGTCTGAAATGATCTACTGCATTCTTTGTCAATAATTCTTCCGTTCTCATTGTAGAGTTACTCATTTGATCTGACTCGTGCCGACGGACCTGCCAATGATTACGACACTCCTCTCAGGAGCGAGCATCAAGGCGTTAGTTATGAACAAACCAACAAAGGCAAGTGTGAATTAAAAACTCGTAATAAACCTAAACATGAACATTTAGGGGAAATTGTGCTTGATTTAAATGTGTGTGCGATGCATTTGTGTTCTCTCAGGTCAGAAACTCAGAATCTTTCTGTTAATCTCTCTGTATATCTCTCTGCTCAGATCTGCCTGTGAGTCTGGATTACATACAGGAAGACAAGCCTGAGGAAAAGTCCAGCCCGATAGCCAATGGGTGTGCAGGAGAGAAAACTGAACAAACACCTGCCAATGAGAATGGTAACGACTAAGTAAAGTCATGGTCATTGGTATTGTAAGAGAGGATTGGTGCTCTCTCGTGGCATAGATATGGTCATGGCCGTTTTGATTCCGACACGCACTGTAAACGGTCGACCAATCACAACAGACTGGGTCATCTGACCAATCAGAGCAGAGTAGACCAATCTCAACAGACTGGGTCATCTGACCAATCAGAGCAGATTAGACCAATCACAACAGACTGGACCATCTGACCAATCAGAGCAGAGTGGACCAATCACAACAGACTGGACCATATGACCAATCAGAGCAGAGTAGACCAATCACAACAGGCTGGGTCATCTGACCAATCAGAGCAGAGTAGACCAGTCACAACAGACTGGGTCATCTGACCAATCAGAGCAGAGTAGACCAATCACAACAGACTGGACCATCTGACCAATCAGAGCAGAGTGGACCAATCACAACAGACTGGACCATCTGACCAATCAGAGCAGAGTAGACCAATCACAACAGACTGGGCCATCTGACCAATCAGAGCGGAGTAGACCAATCACAACAGACTGGGCCATCTGACCAATCAGAGCAGAGTAGACCCATCACAACAGACTGGGCCATCTGACCAATCAGAGCAGAGTAGACCAATCACAACAGACTGGACCATCTGACCAATCAGAGCGGAGTAGACCAATCACAACAGACTGGGTCATCTGACCAATCAGAGCAGAGTAGACCAATCACAACAGACTGGGTCATCTGACCAATCAGAGCAGAGTAGACCAATCTCAACAGACTGGACCATCTGACCAATCAGAGCAGAGTGGACCAATCACAACAGGCTGGGTCATCTGACCAATCAGAGCAGAGTAGACCAGTCACAACAGACTGAGCCATCTGACCAATCAGAGCGGAGTAGACCAATCACAACAGACTGGGTCATCTGACCAATCAGAGCAGAGTAGACCAATCACAACAGACTGGGTCATCTGACCAATCAGAGCAGAGTAGACCAATCTCAACAGACTGGACCATCTGACCAATCAGAGCAGAGTAGACCAGTCACAACAGACTGAGCCATCTGACTAATCAGAGCGGAGTAGACCAATCACAACAGACTGAGCCATCTGACCAATCAGAGCAGAGGAAGCTCTCAGAAAGGCGGGGTTTAGAGATTTATTCGGGACAGTGGACATTAATGAACAATCTAACATTTCTGTACAGACTGTAAATGAGCCAGGTTATAGCATTAATGCTAATTTTCACCTGTAGTCCCGAGGCAGGAAGACAGCAACATAAAAGATAATGCAACACAAAAGAATATGACAATATACAGTATCAAGCAAGAAACACATTAGCAGAGGCAGAATGAGAGACAGAACTGTTTTCAGACCTGTTGAGCAATGAGGAGATGTATATTATGAGAAAATGTAAGTGTTTTTTTACCTTGGATACATGTAAACCTGTTATAGGAACCTTTAAAATAGCATAATAGTGGCACTTTAAGACAGAGTCGAAGGAAATATCAATTCAAAAACACTTATATCTCAAAACCATCTCTTGATGCTCATTTTAGTATTGTCTTCATAGGGAGGAGAGTTGTTAGAGTTGTTAGAGTTGACTTTATTGTGATGATATTCCTCCTGTCGTTTATCTTAAAGAAGAGCAGAATTCTCCAGAAGAGAACAGCTTCACTTCCAGCTCGTGCTCGACTCCACCGATGAAGAAAGTAGAGTTTAACCTGGACCTGGACCTGATTGGAGGAGATTATGACCTGAACGATCTGAGTCTGAGCACAGCCGATGCCAGCGCCGCGCCGCAGAATGAAAACAACAATAATCTCTCTATCGCTGGTCAGTACAACCGAGGAAAGTCCATTCTTATATGTACAGTAGAGGCTAAAACTCCTTCACCCTTTATTCAAATATTATTTAAGATTTGTTTAAAGCATATCGCTTAGTTGTCAATAAAATAGTAATAACTGATTATGTTGTGGTCAATGCATGCTTTTTCCTGTGAGCTTTTAGTTTTTCTAGCTTACTTGTTTGCCAAATAATTTTGTCAGATAAATGCCTTAACCAAGTTTAGTTAATATTCCCTCATATTTAAAACATAAAAAAGATAAATCTAATTTTTTCCTCATATTTTGATGGTTTACTCATCGAACAAACATCACTTTTGGCCTCTACTGTATTATATTAAGTGCTTGTCTCTGATCAACGTTGATTGATTTTTCTCTTTTATGTTGAAATAAAAGTGACTGAAAAGTAAGTCTCAGCATGTGTAATATTGTAAGTTTGCAGTATTAATGTTTAATGCACTGCAGGGCGAGGACCAGCAGAAGAGATCTTCACTGAGATCAGTCTAGACGAGCCAAAGCAACATGCGTAGTGTGTGTCTCCAACGCGACGGGGAAGATATCGGGTCCTTGGTACCCGGATCCAAACTATATCTGCTCAAACTGCCTCGATCCGGACGTGACATTCTGACGTCAAGTTCTGTTTTATTTGCTGTTAAAGAAGATTGTAAACTGTATATAAAAAGACAATAGAATCATTTGATTGAAATGTATGTAAAAAAAAATTAGTATGCAAATGCTGTGTAAAATAATTTGTGGCTATAATAAACATTCACTGTATTAATGTAATACACTGGCCTGTGTGTGCGTGTGTGCGCTTGACAGATGCTTACAGTTTATTTGTTTTAATAAAAAAAAATGACAATCACTAGGACACAATTCTCAATACTTTTTCAAAACTTCTCCTGAGGAACTACCAGAACACTTAAAACACAACCTAAAACACCAACAACAGGCAGCGATAGATGGATGGATGGATGGATGGATGGATGATGGATAGATAGATAGATAGATAGATAGATAGATAAATAGATAGATAGATAGATAGATAGATAGATAGATAGATAGATAGATAGATAGATAGATAGATAGATAGATAGATAGATGGATGGATAATATATGGCCTGTAATATTTATACTCTAGCGCGTCAACACATCGACGTCGGCTGAGTATAACCCTATAGTCTAACTCACCTGCTGCGCAGCAGAAATGACAGACAGACTTCAGCAAATGTCCTTCGAGTTCTTTATTTACGGCCGGGAGAGTACTCGAGCAATACTCAGAGAATCTCACCCAAGCAAACGAATACATCAGGTTTTATAGGACAAAAACAGACACATCAAAATAAAATCAGCGTGACTAACGTGTCACCTTCTATCAATATGATTGGTTTAATTAGTAAAGCAAGCCCCTCCCTTCTTTACCCTCTGTTACTGGCATAAGCAAAATCATCATTAAACAAAAAAACACTGTAAAGGGTTAACAGTCAGTTGATTACTCAATATATATCATGACATAATGCAGGCAAAGAACAACGTTTCGGTGACATTGTGTTCAACCTTTATCAAAAGGTTAGTAAGACCTGACCTAAAAGAAGAAGTAAAATTTAGTTTGTTATATTGTTAGACCTAGAAGAGGAAGTCAGGTAAAAGTTTGTCATAATGTTAGACCCAAAGGAGAAGTCAGGTTAAAAGTGTAACAGGTTGAATTAAGGTTAGAAGTTTAACACAGGTTAGCTCTAAAAAAAATTGTTTACTATCTTATTTATTAAAAATCCACCACAACAGATAGATAGATAGATAGATAGATTGATAGATAGATAGAT
>NC_140218.1:6710546-6768046 GCF_951802725.1 Rutilus rutilus | reverse complement strand
TAGATAGATAGACAGACAGATAGATAGATAGATAGATAGATAGATAGATAGACAGACAGACAGACAGACAGACAGACAGACAGATAGATAGATAGATAGACAGACAGACAGACAGACAGACAGATAGATAGATAGATAGATAGACAGACAGACAGACAGACAGACAGACAGACAGACAGACAGATAGATAGATAGATAGATAGATAGATAGATAGATAGATAGATAGACAGATAGATAGATAACTATAAATATAATTCTCATTACCTTAAAACAAGCTTATTCTCTGTACTGTAATGTGAAAAAATAATTAAAAATATTTAATGTATTATTTAAATTATTAATACATTAAGAATGTAATGAGCATGTAAACATTATTTTTTTAGGACCATTTTTGCAATTGAGCCGTGACAAAGTAATTTAAAGTACAAATATCCCATTTATATGAGCTCATAAAAACTGCATATTATAGTAAGCTATATACCGTATATATATATATATATATATAAGCTAGTCCTGCAGAGTTCCTCTGAACCCCTCCACCTCCCCAGCTCCACCTGTCTAGATCTGCTACAGGATTGATGTGTATATTAATGCAGCTGCAGATCTTACAGGCTCTCAGGAGCGTGTCTGTGTATCTATGAGCTGTACAGTCTATACTTGCTCTACAGCAGATCTAGTCCACCAAGACCAAATACATGACAATAAAGTACATCTCTGTCCCATTAGGCTACTGTACTCATTAATATATTGCACCATAATATGGAATTGAAAATCATCCAGTTTTCAATTCTGTATTATATAAAGTTCTTTTTAATATAGGCCAATATCAAAACAGTTCAACAAAGTTAACACAGTCATGATGGATACTTGACAATCTGCATAATATATATTTTAATACAATTTATAATGTGCAGGGTTAGTACATTAACATGTAACAAATGTAAAGTCATCCTCGAAGCTAAAATTTTACTTTGTAATGTGTTGAATATTAATATTTTTCTTACACAAATGCATCGCTTTGCTTCAGAAGGCCTTTATTAACCCCCGGAGCCTGTGGAGTACATGGATAGATGCACTTTTATGGACTTTAAAACAGAAACAGCCATTCACTGAGCTTGGAGCTTCACAAAGCTTGGTAGAGCCAGGACATTTTTTAATATAACCCCGATTGTATTCGTCTGAAAGAAGATAGTCATATGACTTGAGGGTGAATAAATCATGGGCTAGTTTCCATTTTTGGGTGAATTATCCCTTTAATAACACAATGGAGAGAAGAAAAAAAATATTTGTAATATTTTCTAACTGTTTTATCTCACTCCCTAAGTGTTGCTTCGCTTCATCACAAAACTGGTATTTCCCGACGCTCCCTGATCGTGTCGCGCATGCGCAGATCATCGCTGCGCCGCTAGTGGCCGCTGTTTCCTCAGTTCGCGCTCAGGTTTTGTCACAGCAGCTGAAGGCCGAAAACATCCGACAGCATGCCTCCGTCGCACCGCTTCTGCTCGCGTTTTAACCCAAACAACGCGCCTCTGGTGCATGCAACGGGCTCTAGGGTTTATTAATCCAAATATTCGCTCTTCTAAGTCGAGTGTTTCATACAGTTAACTCATGAGTGTCGGTTATTGCGCCGCGTAAAGACGCACAAAGAGGGAGATTATGGAGTGAACGCGCGACTCGCGGCCGCTAGACTCATCATAACAATAACAACAATAACAGTAATACTGCTATGGCACTGTCTGTGATCCAGGCGTGTCGTAGTCTGGCTCTGTCCACCTGGCTCCTGTCCTTCTGCTTCGTGCATCTGCTGTGTTTGGACTTCACGGTGGCCGAGAAGGAGGAATGGTACACGGCGTTCGTCAACATCACATACGTGGACCCGGACACGGCCGAGGTGCGGACTGAGAAGACGGAGTGCGGACGTTACGGGGAGCACTCGCTCAAACGCGAGGCCAGGGGCGTGTTGGCGATGCCCGCCACGACGCAGGACAGACAAGCGTGCGACCCCAACAGCAGGTTCACCCCGCGCGCGCACGGCGCGTGGATCGCGCTTATCAGCAGGGGAAACTGCACGTTCAAAGATAAAATTAGACACGCCGTGGGACACAACGCGTCAGCTGTGGTCATATTCAACGTGGGATCCTCCAACCCCAATGAGACGATCACCATGCCGCATCCAGGTGAATGCACGTGCGCTTGAGAAATGTCTAGTTATGACAGGTTATGAGTGATGGCTAATGCACATGTGCTTATGTGTGATGATACATGCGTAATATTTGATTTGATGAATGCATATGCACTTATTTGTGTTACTAAGTGCATATGCATGCGTAATATCACATATGCATTCATTAACACACATAATTAGAAATGCAGTTACGCATTTATCATATGCACATTAGGTTATGCATCATGGTGAATGCATGTCATGCAAGTTTGCTTGTGTTTTGGTAAATGTGTGATGATAAATGTCTTCCTTAAATGTGATGGCTTATGCATGTGTGATGCATATCTAGTTATGTGTGTTGGTGAATGCATATGCGATTTGATGTATGCATATGTAGTTATGTGTGATATTAAGTGTATATGTGTTGTTTGTGATGGTAAATGCATGTCTTGTGTGTGTTTGTAAATGCATATTAGGTTATGCAATATGCATCAGTGAATGCATGTCTTGCATATTTGACAGTGTTTTGGTAGATGTGATGAATGCATGACTTCCTAAATGTGATGGTGAATGCATAAATGTTTTAAAAATGATAAGTGCATATCTAGTGATGAATGTGTTATTGTAATTGAGGTTTATTGTGAGATCCAGCTGTTCACAAATGTCTGATGTAAACAAAGGCAGCTTACGTTTATTGCTTTATTTCAAGCTGTGTTTTTGTCTCTTAAAACACTTCACATCATGTGACTGGGCTTCTACTGTACACGTCCTGAGTAATATGAAATGCCATTATTAAAATAAGTAATTTGTTTTAATAACATGGGTTCTGTATTAATGTAAAATAGTGAGTATTTTGTATCAGAAAGGTCAGTGTTTGAATATGTGCGATGCTGCTGCGCTCCTGACCAGAGTTTGCAGGCGTCCAGCTGTGTTTGCATGTTCTCACACATCTGGAAGTCGTGAGGGATGCTTTAGACATGATGTTGCATTCAGGCTCGACTGGATCACATCATTCCTCGTCTCAGAGGAAACCTGTTGCGCTGTGAGAGTTTTATCTGGCGCTCTTATCTGACCCTGTGAAGGGCTGGAGAAATGTTGCTTGTTTAGTTCCTCTCTTTGTTCTGTATCTTTCATTCTCACTTTGAAGTTTGCATTTTCATCTGGGTTAAGGGGGTTTTCACTGCTTTTAAATCAATCAGGGTAATTATTGGTTACAAAGACTAAAACTATTTAAAAAATTGTTAATTGGAATAAAATATAAGTATTGCATTAAAAATTTAGAAAATTTAAAAATAGATATGTTGCCTTGGCAAAAAAAGTAAGTTTGAGTTGAAGTAGTGAAAAGTGAAAGGACATGCCGGAGATTAATAAGAACTAAATGCATACCTAGTTACGAGTGATAATAAATTATAATTAAAAATAAATGGTTAATACAATGCAATTGTATTCATGTTAGGTTATGAGTGATGGCTTATGCATATCTTTTATATCCGTTGTTTTGGTGCATGTGTAAAAAATGCATAATTGTGTGTGCTGGTGAATGCATATGTGATTTGATAAATGCATGGATATAAGTGACGATGAATGCATATGTAGTGTGATTGTGTTTTGTGTGATGATAAATTATGTGTGTTATGTTAGGTTATGCATCATGGTGAATGCATTTGAATTGTTTTTGACTGATGCGTCATTATAAATGCATGTCTGGATTATGATGGGCAATGCGTAAGTGTTTGCATAAGTGCTTATCTAGTTATGAGTGATATTGAATGCATATAACGTTATGCGTGGTGAATGCATGTTTGGTAATAAAACCTGAAATATAAATAAATTAAACCTAAATAGTAATATTTAAAACGAACAAAAACGAATAAAAATGATGAAAGCACATAACAAAATTAAATGACTAAAAATGACACTAAAATTAAAATACAACCGAACTATAACGGTTTATAAATAATACCAAATAAAGTGCCACATTATGCTTTTTTAAAGGTTCCCAATCTGCTTTGGAATCTAATTCAACAGATTTACATTAATTCAAGGTAAAAAAAAAAACACGATTCGTTTGAAGATTCTGTCTCTCTAAACCCCGCCTTTCCACAAGCATCCTTTGCTCTGATTGGTCAGATGGCCCAGTCTGTTGTGATTGGTCTACACTGCTCTGATTGGTCAGATGACCCAGTCTGTTCTGATTGGTCTACTCTGCTCTGATTGGTCCTATCAAAACTCTTTCAGTCTCAGCTACAACTACAGTGTTTGAGGGTAAAAGCAGACGTCGTTCGTCGGCAGCCAATGAAGACTGGCATTATGGAAAATTATAACATTGTTACGTTGGTTTGTAACAGGAACTAAGACTGGAATTATTGCAACCCGTTTCAGGATTTCAGAATCACTACTTTCTTTTAGGAGACAACTTTATTCACATGCACTTTGATTTTTTTAAACTTTGCGGACCTTTTACATCCACAAACAGCTTTATTACACACTGCATGAAATGTTATATCTGAAAAAGCTGCCCTTAATTACTCTAGTTTAGGGTTTGGTTGACGGTTGATCTCTCTTTCAGGCACTGGTGATGTGGTGGCCATCATGATTCCCGAGCCGAAGGGTCGTGAGTTGGTTCTTCTGTTGGAGAAGAACATCACGGTTCACATGCACATCACTATAGGAACTCGAAACCTCCAGAAATACGTCAGCCGCACCTCCGTGGTCTTCGTCTCCATCTCCTTCATCATCCTCATGATCATCTCTCTGGCCTGGCTCGTCTTTTACTACATCCAGCGGTTCAGATACGCCAACGCCAGGGACCGCAACCAGGTCCAATCCCAATAAACTTCCTTTTATCAACTGTTTTGCTTAAAGTGTTCAAATACTGCATGATTACTTTAAAGTAAACCAAAATTGCAATATGGCTTTGTGCAAGTAAAGGGATAGTTCACCCAAAAATGAAAATTAGCCCATGATTTACTCTCCCTCAAGTCATCCTAGGTGTATATGACATTCTTCTTTCAAACGAATACAATCGGAGTTATATTAAAAAATGTCCTGGCTCTTCCAAGCTTTATAATGGGAGTCAATGGGTATATTTATTTGGAAGTCGATCAGAGCCCATCCATTCGTGATAAAAGTGCATCTATCCATCATTAAAGTGCATCTATCCATCATTAAAGTGCTCCACACTGCTCTGGGGGGTTAATAAAGGCCTTCTGACGCGAAGCGATGCATTCGTGTAAGAAAAATATCCATATTTAAAACTTTATCGACTAAAATAACTAGTTTCCAGCAGATGGCCGGATGCAAGTCGACTTGCGCCAAAAGAGTAACACTTGACCTGACGCACGACGTAATGACGAACGCGGTTGCCCAGCCCTGGTTGTTTGAACCGCGAGAGGCGTCAAAGCTTACGCTACTCCTACATCTACATTATACATCAAGTGTTGCTCCTGTGGCGCAAGTCGACTTCCGTATGGACGTCTGCGGGAAGCTAGTTATTTTATTTTAGTCGATAAAGTTTTAAATATGGATATTTTTCTCACATGAACGCATCTCTTCGCTTCAGAAGGCCTTTATTAAACCCCCAGAGCAGTGTGGAGCACTTTAATGATGGATAGATGCACTTTAATGATGGATAGATGCACTTTTATCACGAATGGATGGGCTCTGATCGACTTCCAAAAAAATATACCCATTGACTCCCATTATAAAGCTTGAAAGAGCCAGGACATTTTTTTACATAACTCTGATTGTATTCGTTTGAAAGAAGGTGGTCATATACACCCAAGATGACTTATCCCTTTAATACAGTCATAAATATTAGTATTAAAATTTTATAGAAATGTTAATGAAATGTTACATGTATAACTTTTCCAATTTTGTTTTATTTAGTAGTTTTTTAAATATTTTTATGTAGTAGTAGTAGTAGTAATAATAAATATACATTTGTAATTTAAAATAAAAGTATTAAGTATATAAATCTAAATAAATATAAAATATAATTTTCTTATACTCACATTTGTTATTTTACAGTGAAATATTACATTAGTAAAATTTCTAATTAAGTTTTTAGTAGTAGTAATACAATTATTATTATTTAGTTGAATGTAAAGTTGTAATGTAAAATAAAATAAAATTTGAAAATTGTGAAATATTACATTATTCATATTAAAAAAAAATTTATTTACTTTTTTTATATTTTTATTTAGTAGTAGTGTAATAATTATTATTTCAGTAGTAGTAGTTGTATTGTAATTTTACAGTTATTATATTTGTCTTAAATTCATTAACCAAAACAAACAAACAATTGCCCTACAAATCAGTTTTTTTCCACCCTGTTTGTGCAGCCCTGAGATCAAACCACATTCTTGTGCTCCGCCACTATTGCATAGTTCGCATGTTTGTGTGTGTGTTTGAGCGAGACCCTAAAACATGATTACAGGCCACAGGAAGTGACTTTCATCACAGGAAAACAACTGCAGTTGAATGCAAACACAGCCCTTCATTACAGCTTTTATGATAATAACAAAAAACAAACAAAGAGAGACGGATGTGGAAAATAACAGACTTGAGGTCAAACGAGACGTGCATTCATTAATCATCTTCTCTTCTCTGATTGGTCAGCGGAGGCTGGGTGACGCTGCCAAAAAAGCCATCAGCCAATTACAAGTGCGGACCATCAGGAAAGGCGATCAGGTGAACGGCAGATAAACATTGAGTATCCTTTTCTTTAAACCAGTGATTTCTGCTGATACTGAGTTCTCTGTTTGTGTGTGTGTGTGTGTGTGTGTGTGTGTGTGTGTGTGTGTGTGTGTGTGTGTGTGTGTGTTCCTTTAGGAAACGGAGAGTGATTTTGATAACTGTGCCGTGTGTATCGAAGGTTATAAGCCAAATGATGTAGTGAGAATCTTACCCTGCAGGTAAACACACACCTGACTGCACTGACTAGTTAACTACACTACACTACTAGATAGTTACTACAACAAAAACAGTCTAAATACAGCAAAAATCGAATTAGTTAACTACATTGAAGCTGTTACGTTATGTTACGTCGTTATGTTGTTACAGTACATTATGTTATGATACGATATGTTGTCACGCTACGCTACATTGTTACGTTGTTATGTTACGGTAAGTTACGTTATGTTGCGTTATGTTACGCTGTTATGTTACTGTACGTTACGCTGTTATGTTACGATATGTTGTCACATTACGCTATGTTATGTTACGTTACGTTATGTTACGCTGTTATGTTATGGTACGTTACGCTATGTTGTTACGTTATGTTGCGTTATGTTACGCTGTTATGTTACGCTATATTATGTTACGTTTTGTTACGCTGTTATGTTACGGTACGTTATGCTATGTTATGTTATGTTGCGTTATGTTACGTTATGTTACGCTGTTATGTTACAGTACGTTACGTTATGTTGCGTTATGTGACGGTATGTTACGCTATGTTGTTACGTTATGTTGCGTTGTGTTACGCTGTTATGTTATGGTACATTACGTTATGTTGTGTTATGTTACGGTATGTTACGCTGTTGTTACGTTATGTTACGCTGTTATGTTACGGTACGTTGCGTTATGTTGTTACGTTATGTTACGCTGTTATGTTACGGTATGTTACGCTACGTTATGTTACGTTATGTTACACTGTTATGTTATGGTACGTTGCGCTATGTTGTTACGTTATGTTGCTTTGTGTTACGTTGTTATGTTACATTACTTTACGTTATGTTACGTTACGTTATATGTAATGTTGTTACTACATCAAAAAATCTTAAATACACCCAAAAATAAAATTAGTTGACTATATTAAATCTAATGTTTTTAGTAGTATAACTATACGCTAAAAAATGTACATATTATATTATATGAATTACTACAACAAAAAATCCTAAATACATAAAAAAATCAAATTAGTTAACTACATTGAAGTTGATCTTTTCAGTAGCGTAACTATACGCTATTATTCGCGTAACTATTCTAACTATCTATATACATTTTATTGTTACATTTATTACTAATTTAAATATTCAGTGTAAATCTACACTGAATACAACAAAAAATCTCCAACAAAATTAATAATTATTCAATTTGACTACAAAAAGAGGATGTAAAATTGTGCACTAGACCATTTATATGACTCAAAAGAATCTGTGAATGTTTGGCAAATTAATTGAAATCAAACTGTTTGCTTGAAATGAAACTTGAGCGAGCGAGTAGATTGTGTTTTCGACTGATAATCTCATGTTTCTCTCCGTCTGCCAGGCATCTGTTTCATAAAGGCTGTGTCGACCCCTGGCTGGTGGACCATCGCACGTGTCCCATGTGTAAAATGAACATCCTCAAAGCTCTCGGCCTCACGGTTAGTGTTTTCCTCTCCTTCGCCGCTGTGCAGAGGGCTGGCGAGTGTGTCGTGTGCTGTTTGGACATGTTTTTTGTCCTCCTTGAGAAAGAGAAATGAGCTTAAAGGGACAGTTCACCCAAAAATGAAAATTCTGTCAGTAATTACTCACCCTCATGTTGTTCTAACCCCGTCAGACTTTCGTTCATCTTCAGAACACACATTAAGATATCTTTGATGAAATCTGAGAGCTGTCTCACTCCTTCATAGGCTTTTGTGTTATTGAAACTTGCCGGCCCAGAAAAGTTATTACAGACAATGTTTAAAATAGTCCAAGTGACTACAGTGGCTCAACCTTAAGTTTATCAAGCGACGAGAATACTTTTTGTGCGCAAAAACAAACAAATATAACGACTTTATTAAACGATTAATTTTCTTCTGTGTGGGTCTGAGTGAGTTCAAACCCGTTTCTGTCCCTCCATTGAAAACTATGTAACTACCACTTTGACGCTTCAAAAAGCCTCCTAAAGAGATTGTAAAACAAATCCATATGAATTGAGTGCTTTAGTCCAAAAATTCAACAGATTGAATTTAGGCTTTATTGACATATAAACATTGATCAGAGAACATGCTTGATGTGCGAGAACAAACCTCTCACTGGTTCTTCCGTTTACCACAACTGATGTGTGAGTTGATGAATGTTTATGTTTATATTAATAACAGAATTTTCATTTTTGGGTGAACTATCTGTTTAACAATATTTAACAGACAGAAGCAGACAGCTGAATTACAGTCTGAATAAATGCACTTTATTATTATTTTATGTATTATTATTCAATTATTAATGAATAATTATTATTAATTATAGTAATAATGAATTCGATTATTCAATTATTTTAATTTTATTTTATTATGAAACATTGGTGTTCACTAACAACATCAGCCTGTGTCTGACCAAGCACACTGATACTATTATAGTTTTTATTTTATTTTTAATTCGTTTTTATTTTTATATTTTCTGTTTTCATATTAATTTCAGTTAGGTTGTCTTTTTTTGTTTATAGTTTTATTAAATTATTTTAATAATTTTTGATATTTCAGTAAATCAAGTAAGTTTAATTTTAAGTTATTTTTTTTTCAAGTCACAAAAGTTTATTTTATGGTTTTAAGTTTAGTTAATTATAATAGCCCTGGTAAAGTCTCTGAATTGCTTTAATTCTGTGGCATTTATCTGTATTTCATGGATGTAGTGTAATTGAGTTATGTTGATGTGCAGTCGAGTGCCGAGTGTCTGAATGAACTTCCCCTGGACTACGAGCTCGCCGTGGGGGGCGTGGCTCTCAACGCCATGGTGATGAGTGATGATGTCATGGGCGGGGATGTCGCGGGGGGGCGGGACCCTGGCGTGAGGATGGTGGGTCTCCCTCAGGTCCTCCTTGACTCTGAGCCCCTGTCCCAGGACACCTTGCTAACCGAACAAAGTAAGTGTGATATCCGCAATGTCAGAAAAGTCCTCCTCTTCTCTATTGCAATGCATTGTGGGTAATATTACTACAAAAAAGTATTTAAAGTCTCCCTGTAGTCAATCATTTTATCCATTAAAACTCATCTTTGATCACCAAAATGACATGAAAAAAATGTCTTCATGCCTTAAAATAGCTTGAATGTAACTCGACACCCTTGCCTCATTTAGTATGCGCGGTTATATGAATATGCAAATGAGCCCCGCCTCCACTCACTCACTCGACGATCACACGTTGATCTGATTGGTTACAGGGTAGTTTGTGACGTCAGAAACACCAGCGATTTCAAAGCGTGTTTTTGAGACTGTCTTTGGTTCACTGCAGTTTTACTCAGCAATGGTGTCGACTTATGAATTTACACATGGTTTGACTTAAAGCGTATTAAAAACACCACATAGACACATAAACAACATTAAAAACTTGATTTTCACCACAGGGGGACTTTAAAAAACAATAACATGAAAATAGCAAACCATCCAGATGCCCTTGAGCATTTAGTATGGAAATAATAGACTTATAAGGAATATACTTCAGTGTAAACTCAATTTGAGGTTTTCAGACAATTAAGTGCACTTCCTTTTTCACAAGGCACTCTGTGCATTACGACAATGATTCTGATCTTGCACGCTGATTAATAAGGATAGCATTAAAATATAGACTCGATATGATGTTGCGTTTCCTCCACAGGTGAGTTACAGCCGATAGTCAGTGGGAGTTCAGAGGGGTCTCTGGCTTTGGGGGCGGGGCACTTGGACATGGACACGCCCTCCGACGACCCAAAGTGTTGATTTAGCCACGCCCACCGGACCGGGTTGAACGGGCTTCAATCTCAGAGGAATTTCGGCCAGTGACTCGCCGTTAAACACACTGCCTGCCGAGTACATACTCCGATGTTACGTTCATCCTCCTTCCTCTCTCCTCTGAAAAGCAGGGTTCATCGCCCCGAAGTGCACACTACAGTATGTACTTGAGCTAAAGCACTTGGCAGACGATCGGTTCTGCTCCGCTCGACAATCAGATGTTCCCTCTGTCTATTCTGTCGTTCGCTGCCTGTTCTGCCGTTGTCTGTGATTGCAGCGCAGTTGAAAGAACTATTTTGAAATCCGATAAGAAGTGGTTTATTTTTCTATAGAGAAGCATTTGATGTGCTCGAGTTCTGCAGTATTAAAGAAAAAAAAGAGTATCAGTATTTAGACTTTTTTTTTTTTTTTTTTTTTTTGGTGGGATTTGGCCCTTAACCAAAGACCTGGATGGATATTGTGCTGGGGGAAAACTGTGGGACTTTCTAGGACATGTGATGTTTGCTGTGCATGCAACATGCCCTGTCCACTTTATTTGATTTCAGTGGATTCCGTTTAAAGGGACAGTGCGCCCAAAAAACCCTTCATGCATTGTTTACTCACCCTTATGTCCTTCCAGATCTCTTTATTTTCCACTTTTCTTTGCTGTCAAGCTCCAAAACTCACTCTAAAAGTAATTGAGACGACGTGCACACTATATTCAGACATGAGGGTGAATAGATGATGATCATTTTCCGTTACTCGTTCTTCCTCGTTCGGCTTGACTGTATATTGTAAATAAGAGGATAATTTTGTCCATATGAGAGCTGTTTGTTTTCTCCTTAATTGCCAAGTTTTTCCATCATGCACTTTATGTATTTAGAGGTTGGAGTTCATTTTGAAATTGGGATTTCAGTCACAAGTTTGTATCACTCTCTGTATTACACACACACACACACACACACACACACACACACACACACTCAGTAGAGGTTTGTTCCCAGTATTTTGCACGTGTTTCAGTCAGACTGTGCTTTGAATATTAATAAATTTTAATGTCAGTTTTTTGGGCTAAACCCTGTCCTCCTCATTTACAGTGTTTCACATCTGTTGCGGTTGATGATGTCACATGATTCCGCCACATTTAAATGTTACAATGTTTCTTGTCAGTTAAAACCGGACATTCCAAAACGACTAATGAACATTCCAAGCTTCTAAATATTCTTGTAGTGTAATATTCTAAACATTCTGCACTCCGGATAGTGACGGTTGAAACAAATCCTTGGATTATTGCGAAAGTGAGATGTTATTGCTGTGTGAAGAGTGTTAGGATGTGGTGGAGGTTTCTCTGTGTCTTCTGCTTCATCTGAGGGACTAAGATAGTAATCGTTTAGTTCAGTTTGCTTGTATGAACACAGAAAGATGTTGCGCAACAAACAAGCCACAGTTACGAATCATTTACAGACAAGAAAAACAGATTAGTCACTCATCCGAGGAACTGAGAGAGAGAATGACATTCACAGTTTCTATTGACTTCAGTAGGAAGTGTTTTTACTCTTATAAATGTTATTTTATTCCAAATATATGTTGTTCTATATTAATAAGTATGTATGTATGTATGTGGGTGGGTGGGTCGGTCGGTAGGTATGTATGTATGTATACATATATATACACACATATATATATATATATATATATATATATATATTTATTTATTTATTATTGGCTATTAACTCACCTTTTAGTTTCGCTGCGAGCTTCAGCAAATTTGTGTCTGATCACAAAACTTGCCATCAAACCTAATATTACATTAAAACAGTGACTAGAATAACAAAATCATCTGTGCATAATTACAATTTATAAACAAGAATACTTGGCAATTACAAGAATTACAAGGCAAAGCTTTAGAATTATTGCAGTCATCTGCAAAATGAAATATTAATTAGAATGTAAAAGAACTGTTTTCTATGTGAATATACAGTAAAATGTAATTTATTCCTGTGATCAAAGCTGTATTTTCAGCATCATTACTCCAGTCTTCAGTGTCACATGATCCTTCAGAAATCACTATCATATGATGATTTGATGCTCAAGAAACATTTATGATTATTATCAATGTTGAAAACAGTTGTCCTGCTTCATATGTTTGTAAAAACATTTGTTTTGTTAGGATTCGTTGATGAACAGAAAGTTCAAAAGAACAGCATTTATTTGATACAGAAATCGTTTGTAACATTATAAATGTCTTTAGTCTCTTTTCATCAGTTTAATGCATCCTTGCTGAATGAAAATTTTAATTTCTCAAGGAAAAATCCCCAACTTTTGAATAGAAGAGTGTATGTGATGTATAGACCTGCTTTATCCGATGTCCTCATGCGCTGTGTGTCCACATGGGGGCAGCACCTGCATCATGAACTTCCTACACACGCAATAGAAATAGAATAAATGGATAGAATTGCAGAGGTATCTCTGAACTTAGAGTAGCATACTAATGTTTATGATGATAAACATATGGTTTTGTTGACTTTATTTAGGTGTAAATCATGCTGGTCCACCACAGTAGTTTGTGATTAATGGATGAGGCATTTGTAAAATTATTTTCAGTGTACAAACAGATTTCAATGTTTCTGTCAGATTTAAATGCGTTTTAAACGAATGCCTGATTGGCCTGATAGGATACAGTTATTGATCAGTAACAGACTCACACTGCATCTGTCCAATGGTCAGGTCTCGGTCCAGTCGATCAATGCCTGAACACAGGGCACCTTTCACATTAAACTCTGACAAAACTCAGAGTTTTAGCTTAGAAATGAACATAAATGATCCTCTCCAGCAGGTCAGATCTGCATAATTCAGTTTTGACAACAATAATTTTTTAATATTTTAGAGGGTAACTTTTATACTATTGTCTATTTCATGTGTGTCAGACGAGTGATTTGATTGGGCGCTCTCGTTCAGACGAGTGATTTGATTGGCCGTGCTCGTTCAGACGTGTGATTTGATTGGCTGTGCTCGTTCAGACGTGTGATTTGATTGGCCGTGCTCGTTCAGACGTGTGATTTGATTGGCTGTGCTCGTTCAGACGTGTGATTTGATTGGCTGTGCTCGTTCAGACGTGTGATTTGATTGGCCGTGCTCGTTCAGACGAGGGATTTGATTGGCCGTGCTCGTTCAGACGAGTGATTTGATTGGCCATGCTCATTCAGATGAGTGATTTGATTGGCCGTGCTCGTTCAGACGAGGGGTTTGATTGGTCTGTGTCTCTTGCCTGCCAGCAGTAGGAGTTTTGGGACGTTGCAGGTTCGATATCCCTCTAAACCAGCCGTTCCAGTATTTCTCGGCTTTAGACAGATCAGTTTTCCAGCTGCACACACTGCAAGACTGAAACACACACACACACACACACATACTCACTCATGCACGTTGATTATGCTCAGTTGTTTATCGTGGGCTGTTTGTTCAGTTGCACATGGATGGGTCAAAGGTTAAATAAGGTTAAATATGGGTGCAGTGTGCATGTGACCAACAGCTGTATTTCAGACTTCATAAAACACATCTGTATAAAAGACCATTTCCACCACGTACGGAAAACAAAATCAGGAGATTTAAAAGTTTAACTATGTCAAAAGAATGTCATAATTATGACATGAATTGGAACATTTTTACATTCTAAGTCATAATTATGACTTTATATCTTAACTGACATGACAAAAAAATCTACTTTTTATGTCATAACTGACTTTGTCAATTATGGTGTTGTCAATTTTGAAAATTATGAGATAAAAAGTCATTATGACAAGCTGAATTTGTCAATTTTAAAATTTATTTTGAAACTATGACATGCTAAGTCATAATTATGAGATAAAAAGTCATAATGAAATTAAGTCATTATTGCAAAAGGTTTTTGTCATAATTTTGACTTTTTATCTCATGACTTAAAACTGATCCAGACTGATGAAGGCATGTGTGTTGAGTTCTGTGTTTGAGAGGCGCTGCTCTCGGCTTTATCTGTGACGTAGTTAAAGTCGTGAAACTCGTGACCCTCGACCACACTCTCACAATCACACCTGACACGCACACACACACACACACACACACACACACACACACACACACACACACACACTCTGAGTTGAGAATGCAAACCAGATGTTACCGTCTTACTTTGACACTTTAGCAGACTCCAGGTTTCTGATCTGTCCGCTTTTTGCACTGCAAAAACAAATCAATACATATCAATAATAGATCTCAAAGAATCCTAAAAAATACATTTCCACCAAAATATGACCAGCACAACTGTTTTCAACATTGATAATAATCATAAATGTATCTCACTCTTAAAAGAAATGGTTCTATTTAGAACCAGAAATGGTTCTATCACCCGCTTCATATATGGAACTCCAAAATGGTTCTATATAGAACCATTTAAAAGGGTTCCATAAAAAGAACCCCAAATGGTTCTTTGAATCCAAGTTAGATGGTTCTAAATAGAGCCATTTAAGGGTTCTTTATTATTAAACGAGTTATTATTAAATAAGAAAATATAAACAATCCAGAACGCAACGCATGTACGCCACCAGGGAGCATTTTTACAATTATTTGTTTTTAATGTTCCCTTCGATAGATTAAAACCATCACAATATGGTATACAAAATAAAGAAAACTCCTGGTTAGTTAATTTTTTTCTTCACAAAATGATTTGTCAAAAAGTTAAACTATAATATATTAGGAAATATAAGTTTCATGCTAATGTACAGCTCATATTAATATTTGTTTACTCTTGTTTTTGACTATAGCAGTCATTCTCATGGGTCTTGACTCAAAAAGCTTTGTGAATGTGTTGTGTAATCTTTAGTTTACACTTCAGTCATAAAACATGAATTATAGAACCATTTTAATAAAAAAAGGTTCTTTGCTATGCAAGGGTTCTACATAGAACCATTTTTTTGGTAAAAGGTTCTATTGGCCAAGTACTGAACCCCAGGGTTCTATATAGAACCTCGAGGAACCCCTTTTTTTTAAGAGTGCTTGATCATCAAATCATCATATGATAATGATTTCTGAAGGATCATGTGACACTGAAGACTGGAGTAATGATGCTGACAATTCAGCTTTGATCACAGGAATAAATTACACTTTACTATATATTCACATAGAAAACAGCTGATTTACATAGTAATAATATTTCACAATTTTTACTGTATTTTTGATGCAAATAAATGCTGCCTTGGTGAGCAGAAACATAAAAAAATCAGTCACACTTTAGTTTAAGGTCCAATTCTCACTATTAACTACGACTTTTCCCTCGATAAACTCCTAATTACTGCTTATTAATAGTTATTAAGGTAGTTGTTAAGTTTAGGTATTGTAGGATTATGGAATGTAGAATATGGTCATGCAGAATAAGACATTAATAAGTACTAATAAACAGCCAATATCCTAGTAATATGCATAATTATAAACAACTAGTTGGACCCTAAACTAAAGTGTTGCCAAAAAGTCTTACAGACTGTGCATTATTTCTCTTTGCTGTGGATTTGCCAAGCAGGACACGTTCAGTTCTTGTTGAGTCTTGAACAATATTCTTGTCAACATGTCACGTCTCTCAGTGTTTAGGGTTAGGTAATGGTTTGGTTTAGAGTTAACAGGTTTATGATTTAGGTGTTTATTTCCAGACCAACAAAAGTTGTTGATCCAAGAGCATGACCGTCTTATAATCGTCTTATTATATATATATATATATATATACACACACACACACACACAAACAGTATGCAAATACACTGTGTGTGTGTGTGTGTGTGCATATATATATATATATATATTCTTTATTTAATTTTATTCAGTTGTATATTTATTTGTCTACTGATTTATTATTCATTATTTATTATTATTTTGCAGTAGTCAAGTCACCTTCATTTATACAGCGCTTTTTACAATACAGATTGTTTCAAAGCAGCTTTACAGAGATAACAGGAAAATAATGAAACAAAGTTTGTTTCTAGAAGAAAATAGCGTCACAGTCCAGCTTAAGTAAGTTCAGTGAAGTACATTTTTGTCGTAAAAATGTTATTAATTTAGTTGATTTATATATAAAACCCTTCTGGAGAAAACAGTGATGTCATCGTCCAGCTCAGTTCAGTTCTCATATAATGTTGTCAATGCAGGAGATCAATAATAGTGTTGAATATTAAATGTCCCCAACTAAGCAAGCCAAAAGCCAAAGGCAACAGTGGCAATAAACCAAAACTCCATCAACCTTGGAGAACAAACCTTTGGAGAACCCAGACTCAGTCAGTTCTCCTCTGGCCAACGAGCGAACAGTGTGTGATTATCATCCAGGCGTTACAGGTCAGAGGTCAGATTGGATCAGAACATTCAGAATATTATCCAGTTCCATCTGGTTGAAGATCAGAGTCACGCCGGTATGGAGACGGGTTTGTTGAGGATCAGTGTGGAGACGGGTCGTGTGGATGAGGCCTTCACAGGGCTGATGAGGCTGGCACTTCAGGGATCGTGGTCGTGGGCGCAGGTTTAGTATTAACAGTAATATATCATAAAGTATATATTCACCTTATAATAAGTATTTTATTTTGGCAGAAACTTTTTACCACGGTAAAATATTGTAAATGGGAAAGCTAAAGCCTGTACAAAATGTAAGAAAAAGGACCCAAATGTCCAACAGTGCAGGGATATTGACTCTGATGAGTGAGATGAACAGAGACTGCTCTTCACCAGCTCCACCACAGAGGGCAGCAGACACACACTGGAGAAAACAACTGATGGTTTAACTTTAAAGTAAGTTACCTGGTTACCTTAACATTTTGAGTTAGTTGAAATAAAAAAAAATTAGTTAATACAGAATTTCAAAATATGATGTTATCTGGACCACATTCATTATCTAAGTTGATTTGACAAAAGAAAAAAAGTTCTGATAAATCATGAAAATGTTTTTTTTACAGTGTACACACAGTTTTTATGTTACTTTATTAATCAATTAGGCTTATAATGCTAATGAATGATTAAATCCAATCTAAAAGCTTTAATAAACAGATTGATTCAGAGTCAAAAGAAATATAAGATGCCAACAAACCCATGATGAATTACAGAGCATCTGGAAAGTGTTCACAGCGCTTCACTTTTTCCACATTTTGTTATGCCGCAGCCTTATTCCAGAACGGATTAAATTCATTATTTCCCTACATTCCTTTACGAACAATACCCCATAATGACAACCTGAAAGAAGTTTGTTTAAAAACTTTGCAAATGCATAAAAATAAAAAATAAAATAAAAATCACATGTACATATTGGAACAATAACCATTTTATTTGTTTTTTGTTGTGTTACTGACACAAGACAGCAAATAAAATTGGCACATAAAACAAAAAATATTTGAAATTGCATAATTGATTCATGCCGCAATGCACTCTGGGAGTCAGTAATTCTCAGCTATAATAAGTCTAACTAATATTTCACAGTGTTATATTTTGAAAACGAGAGAGTTAGGCATTTGTTAAGGCTATATGTCAAGCTGTTAAAGTCGTAGTTTGTTTGATAATTATATTTAGCTATTTGCACTAAAGTCATAATTACTTTACTTTACTTTAGACAGACATATAGAGTTCTTTTCGATTTAAAACATTATGAAAGAAACAAGTTATTCAGCGCAAGTTGTAATTGTTAATTTAGGTGATTTATAAGGAGACTTTAATTTTTGTGTTTCTTTATCACAATACAGATATTAAATATTCAACATTTAATTCGATATTTTAAACTTGTTAACAGAATTAAAATGGGTCTAAAGTGCTTGAGTATAGGCTGAGCTCTGCAGAAGATGCAGGTGCATTTATGTTTACATATCAAGAACAGAGATGCAATTGCGTTCTGGCGAATTCCCAGCTGAACTGAAGAAAAGCAAGCGATCTGATGCTCACAACTGTAAAATGGCTGTTGATGTTTTGGAAAAATGAGACTCACATCATCAAACTAAATCAATATGTGCGCGCTGAATTCCGCGCGTCACCCCTGCTTCTCTTGCAGCTCGAGCGCGCGCCTGCGCGTGCGCGCATCGTCATTTATTCAAGCATGAGAGGGAAAAACACTCCACAGTTTCAGCATCAACCTTCAGAACACGCACACACACATGATGGACATCTCTTCTGGATCGATCTGAGAGGCATTAAATAGTGAGTATAATTGTGCGTGTAATATTTATTCAAGAAGACGTGTTTGTGGTTCATTTGTGTACTTTATTAATGACTATAAATCGATAGTTTACGTGGTTGTGTGTCTAGTCGATAATCTCTGTACACTTATTACCCATACTGTATATCCTCAAATAATAAACATAGACAGGCACGTGTGTACATCACTGTCCCTCATTTGAAGAAGCAGACGAGGGAAACGCGTTAAGTTGTTAGAACACATTAGAATTGAATTAAGTGTCCCATTATTTTAATGTAGACGATGAATTAAATCTGAAATCAAATCTAATAAGAGAATAAGGGCGTTTTGGACACTTCCTTCTTAAACTGGCTTGATGTAGCCTATGTTTGTTTTCTAGCTGGGAAATGTGAGTTTTTTTTTTTTAATTGCTTTGGTTCTATTTTCAAAATCCAAACTGATTGCATTTGTAAAACAGCCAGCATTCAAAACCTGCTTTCATTAGTTTTGTTTTAATTTTATAAAACATTGTTTTAAATCAATGCATATGATTATACTAACATGCAGTATATAATGATATTTGGTTTAATCACCAAAATGCAACTTGAATATCTTTTTTTTTTTCAATGTGGTAATTTTAACAAATTAATTCAATAACAAACAATGCAAGATGAGTTTCAAATGTAGAGGGCACTGAGTCGTTACGTCAGGAGTGCACTTACAGTACCTTACCGAATTGACATAAAATCAATAAATCATGTCATTTCCATCTATCTAATGTGAATTACAAAGTTTGATCAATGAAGATGAGGCAGCGCTTTGATCTCTCTGATGGCTCTTAATGATTGGTTCCTCTCTCTTTCTGTTTATCCTGCTCTATGTCAATGAATTGGAAATGCTTTTGCATGTTTTAATGTACAGTGTAAACAATTGGAGACCGTATGGCAATGCTCTTAAAACAATTCATTATGCTTGTTTATTCTTTTTTTGGACATTTAACCCATTTAATCTCAAATTTCCCAAATCCCAAATCCCAGACACAAAAATATCCAAATCATGTGTCATTAGTATCCCTTTGAAACAATCAATCATAATTTTTTGAAATTTTCATGGAAAAGTGTGTGAAAAAGTGTGTTTTATGATCGGTCACAATTGTGACCGGTGGGATACTGTGTTGTATCAACCATTGTACAGATTGAATATAGGTCTCTTTGACCTGTGCAGTGTGTTTGTGTGTGTGTTTTTGTGTGTGTGTGTTTTGTGTGTGTGTTTTGTGTGTGTGTTTTTGTGTGTGTGTGTTTGTGTGTGAGTGTGTGTGTGTGTGTGTGTGTGTGTGTGTGGAGATCAGACATCAGAGGAGACGTGACCATGTGTGAGTGTGTGTGTGTGTGTGTGTGTGTGTGTGTGTGTGTGTGTGTGTGTGTGTGTGTGTGTGTGTGTGTGTGTGGAGATCAGACATCAGAAGAGACGTGACCGTGTGTGTGTGTGTGTGTGTGTGTGTGTGTGTGTGTGTGTGTGTGTGGAGATCAGACATCATAGGAGACGTGACCATGTGTGAGTGTGTGTGTGTGTGTGTGTGTGTGTGTGTGTGTGTGTGTGTGTGTGTGTGTGTGTGTGTGTGTGTGTGTGGAGATCAGACATCAGAAGAGACGTGACCGTGTGTGTGTGTGTGTGTGTGTGTGTAAAATTAGGTAAAAAGTAAGGTAGAACAGTTAGCCTATGTGTATTAGTATGTAGATACAATGGGTTATCCCACCGGTCACTATTGTTGCCATTGACATGTTTGTGAGTTCTATGACCACATTAAACAAAGTTGAGTAATTTCAAATGCATATATCAATACTAGACACCTTAAACATGATGTGTACCAAAAATCGATATCCTATCTTTATGTTAACATACTTTACCACCCTTTTCTTTGGGAGCTTTCTTGCTGCCATCCTCTTCTCTTGGCGCAAACAGGAAGTAAACAGCTCTGGTCATGTGACAATTTACAGTAAACATGTGACACTGCACATATTTCATTGAGACCCTTTATTATTTCAATATCTGCTGGAAATGCATTGATAGATCATTCAGTAAAAAATTTTTAGCCTTAGAAATGAAACATTTTTTTACGGTCACTATTGTGACCGGTGGGATTAAATGAGTTAATTTAGATATTTCACCCAAAATAATCAAACTATTTGAAAATCTAAAGAAGTAAAAGGTTTGCTGAGTAACCCTAAGATCAAAACTCACTAATGGTTTGAAAAAATATAATAAAAAATTTAGTGCTGGGCAACGATTAATCACGATTAATCGCATCCAAAATAAAAATGTGTGTTTAGATAATATATGTGTGTGTACTGTATATAATTATTTTGTATATATATTTTGTATATATATATATAAGTCAAACATATGCATGTATATATTTAATATATATAATATAAATGATGTATAAATATATATACAGTATATACATGCAATATTAAAATATATGCATATGTTTGATTTATATATACAAAATAATACATATTATATACACACACATATATTATGTAAACAAACTTTTATTTTGGATGCGATTAATCGTTGCCTAGCACTAAAATTATTTTATAATGTTTTAAATGCTTTAACAGAATCTGTTGTTTTCCACTTGACAGATGTGTCGTACCCACAACTAAAACGTCACTAAATCAGAGCTGTATATTCATTTGGATTGGTTTCATGGAATCCCGACCTGCTTTCCTTCATCCGTCCAGAAACGATGAGCCCAAGGCATGCTGGGAATCTGAGTCCAAGCCCTCAGGACAGCACAGAAAGGGAAATATCTCTCCTGGAACAAGGACAAGAATTGGAGAGAATCATGGGATTGAAGTAGAAGCTAAAGAGCTAGAGGAGAGATCCAACTCCAGGGAATCTGCCAGCCATGTAAAAACACTAAAACACACAGCATTAGCTACCAATCCAGCCGCAGAACCCCTCCCTGCCTCGAGAATACCCACCATGCACTCGGCTACGACCAAGCAAGTCACTGTGAGAACAGTCAACACAACTGCGATGACTAAAATAGCATCAAATCAACCAACCAAAGCAACTGCACCTGGAATGGAGGTCTTAAGTTTATCCACTCAACCTCAACCCAGTGGGCCAAAACTCAGATCCCCAAATGCAAGCCATGAGAAGAAGCTACAAGCGAGTGCGAAAACATTTTCCCAAAACATCCAAAAGACGGCCTCAGCATCTCATATAATGGGCTCCGCAGACTCCCCACAAAAGATGCTTCACAAAACCGCTTCTGCTTCCCAGATTTCCTCAAACGACTCTCCCAAGAGTCTCAACCGGGCATCTCTCTCGCACATTCCTCGAGCCACTTCCAGCCCCAAACTTAAACTATCCCACCCTGCATCTCTCAAATTGGACAAAACCGAGCGGATTAAAAGAGTTACAGGCAAAGAAGGACCGTTATCGACTTCTCCGAAGGATAAAATGATTGACACGTTGGTGGAGAGCAAACTGCAACTGGGGGCGAAAGCAGCAGGAGAGAGTCCTCAGAGACGCCAGGAGCAAGAGATAAAGAGCAGGATTGAGAGAAAAGGAGAAACGCTAGGAGATGAAATAGAGAACACCGTCCCTCAGGGACACGGTGGAAGAGACCTCACAGTGATGAGCTCGACAGGGTGCAAACAAACCTCCACTCTGTCATCGAACCAAGCAGCTGAACAGCAGAAAGAGCCTGAAGACAAGACTGATGCATATGTCATAACCCAAGAGAGACACGCAGGGAGCAGTCAGAGACGGAAGGAAAAGGAGGAAGCAAAAAGCGAGGAGAAGAGACAGACAGGAGAGAGAAAGAGGGAATTTGAGATTAAGGACAAAATGGTGACTGAGGCCAAGAAGGATACAGCGATGAACGAAAAGGATAAGACACCGACATTGAACGATGCAGAGACAAAGACAATTAAAGGTTTCCCAATGGATAAGACGCCGACATCCAAGCAACTGAACGATGCAGAGACAAAGACAATTAAAGGTTTCCCAGTGGATAAGACGCCGACATCCAAGCAATTGAAAGATGCAGAGACAAAGACAATTAAAGGTTTCCTAGTGGATAAGACACCAACTTCCACCCAATTGAACGATGCAGAGACAAAGACAATTAAAGGTTTCCTAGTGGATAAGACACCAACATCCACCCAATTGAACGATGCAGAGACAAAGACAATTAAAGGTTTCCTAGTGGATAAGACACCAACATCCACCCAATTGAACGATGCAGAGACAAAGACAATTAAAGGTTTCCCAGTGGATAAGACGCCAACATCCAATCAATTGAACGATGCAGAGACAAAGACAATTAAAGGTTTCCCAGTGGATAAGACGCCAACATCCAAGCAATTGAACGATGCAGAGACAAAGACAATTAAAGGTTTCCCAGTGGATAAGACGCAAACATCCACCCAATTGAACGATGCAGAGACAAAGACAATTAAAGGTTTCCCAGTGGATAAGACGCCAACATCCAAGCAACTGAACGATGCAGAGACAAAGACAATTAAAGGTTTCCCAGTGGATAAGACGCCAACATCCACCCAATTGAACGATGCAGAGACAAAGACAATTAAAGGTTTCCCAGTTGATAAGACACCAACATCCACCCAATTGAACGATGCAGAGACAAAGACAATTGAAGGTTTCCTAGTGACCGAAACAAAGGAGGCAGCACTACAGGCGGATCTGCACCCAGTTTACGTTGACGTCGAGGTCCAGGCGGTCATGGAGGTTTGCAGCAAATCCACAGACATGAGTCCAGTCCGTGACTCTCAATACCTTCAATTGAACCCTGAGATTGACCTCAACCCTAAAGTGGGCCTACACAATGATCTCAAGTCCAATAGCAACTCTGACTCTGACTGGTTGCCAACTGTAGACCTCAGACCAACGGGAGCCAAGCCTAGATTTCTAGGTCCAGCCCCTTACAAGTCTCCCAATAGCCAGAAACCTCTAAAACATGTGTGTCAAATAGAGATTGAACTTTGTAGCCAGTCACCGCAGACTCTTGATTCGAAAGTAACCATCAGTGAATTGGACACAACTTGCCGACTGTTGCCCGGAGTGCCGAACAAGTCCTCCGAGGACTCATTAAAACCCCTCAACTCTGGGAGAACAGGAGAAGTGGAGGGAGAAAATGAGGAGAGTGGAGCACCTCAGCAGATCATCTGGGATGATCAGGGAATGACGTGGGAAGTGTATGGAGCGTCGCTGGATATGGAATCGCTAGGGTTTGCCATCCAGAACCACCTGCAGTGCAAGATCCGTGAGCAGGAGCGGCGGATCAGCACACTCCGGAACTCCATATGCCTCTCCGAACAGTCGCCCGGAAAGGGCAGGACAGGAAAGAGGAAGAGGAATGTCTTCAGATCACTGTTCCCTGGATCTAATTGCTGCTCGAAACCACAACCCAAAGAGGAACTGCCAAAGTGACTAGTTTTTTTTGGTAACACTTTAATTTCACTTTAGGCATTCTACTAACTATAAGTAACTTTGCAACTACGTCAACTAACTAACGAATAAGTAGATTGTCTCCTTAATATCTGCTAAAACTTTATTTTGATGCTCCCCAACAGACATTTTACTGACTATAAGTAACTTTGCAACTACATGTCAACTTATTCTATGAACTTTAACCTAACAATCTTCTAATACTCTAATGAGAGTTAAGCCGCGTTTCCACCTCAGAAACTTGCACCAGGAACTAGGAACTTTGGGGTGGTACTCAGTGTGTTTCGACCGCAGAGACTAGGGTCTAAATTAAGTTCTGGGTAAAAATGTCCCCATCAGAAAGTCTCTGCTGGAGAGGTAGTACTTTTTCAAAGTTCAGGAACCTTCGAGGGTGGGACTTGGGCACTGAACATGCTGATTGGTTGAGTTAACATAGCATTTTGATTGGTTTTCTCCTCGCAGCATTTTATTTCAACCACCATTTTAAAAAATCTTTTGCGGTGCATGCAGTAAGAGTTGTTTGCTATTCGAATCAACAATGGAGTTTAAAAAATATGAACGATGGACCTACGACGAGGTTCAGGCTTTATTAAGCTTAAATTCGGAGGATGAAATCCAGCGGGAACTGGAAGGTAGCGCGCAGTCCTACGTCACCGAACTAATATGCGTAATCTTCACAGTACTTTAGACCGCGATGGAAACACAGACAGCAACAGGTCGGGAGGAAAAAGTTCCTGGGACAAATTGTTCCGGGTAATTTCGGTAGAAACGTGGCTTTAGTTGACATGTAGCTGCAAATTAATGATAGTTAGTTGACATGTAGTTACTTATAGTTAATAGAGTGTGTAAAGTGGTTTACCAAAATAAAGTGTAACCCATTTATATGTAAATGTATTTTATAGATGGGGGCTAGACTGGAGAATGTATAGCAGATTCAAAAAAGTCAAAAAAATATATAGACACAAACTGTAAGGTCTTGAAATGACTTCTTGTCAATGGCCGAGTCCCAAAATGGTGAACTTCATGTAAACTTGCAGTCTCATGGCCTACGCATGTTCTTGACTATGAAGTGCATGAGACTGTAGAGTGTCCCATTTGTCATTTCATGATTCAGTTAATAAGCCCAACTTCTTTGGTTCTGGAGGGTTTTTAAATATCTCTTAAAGTGATAGTTCACTCAAAAAAAAAAAAAAAAAAAAACATTCTGTCATCATTTACTCACCCTAATGTTGTTCTAAACCTTACATGACTTTTTTTATTTTATGGAACACAAAAGTAGATATTTTGAAGAACCTTGGGAACAAAACAACATTGGACAACATTGACTTCAACTGGATTGACAAAATGGCACTGAGACCTTTGTGTTCCACATGAATCTTATATAGTTTTGGATGGATATGAGTATATTTCATTTTGGGGTCATTTATCCCTTTAAGATTCATTCTCTGCCTCAACAAACTCCATCTTTCAGATATTGTTCTGGGTCAGTGTGTTCACACAGTTTGTGTTTGTTGGGGCAGAATGGAAATTGCAATTGTGTTTTCCCATTTCTAAAGCCAACATCCAACATTAGAGTATTTGAAATGTTGGTATTAGTTTGAAGTGATGTGAACTAGCCTGTTAGACGGAGTTAATGCGTTCACTTGAATATTAATCTACAAGTGAATCGGTCACTATTACAGAACTTTATTGAAAGTTCAATTACTTTTTTTTGATTTTGCACAGGCAAAAAGTGTCTACTGTCTTCACAGTATTAACTGAATGTCACTTTATTTAGCTAGACATTTTCAAAACCAACTTTTTTTATCACTTTTCTTTGTTCTTTTTTTTTATAGAAAAATCTACTTTGTAGATTTAAAGGAACACTCCACCGTTTTTTCATATTAAACTATGTTATTCCCTTAACTAAGATGAGTTGATACATACCTCTCTCGTCTCAGTGCGTGCACTCAATCGCTCTGGCGCGCGGCGACACTTTGATAGCACTTAGCTTAGCCCAGTTCATTCATTAGGATCCAAACAGAGATGAAGTCAGGAGCGACCAAACACCTCTACGTTTTCCCTATTTAAATACAGTTACACGAGTAGTTACATGACCAAGTATGGTGACACAAAATAAAACGGGTAAGTGGGTAAAAAGGATAACTATAATGTATGGCGGAATAGCACTTGGGAGCACTTCGACTCGGCGCAGTAAAAAGTGAGAGGGAGAAGGGGAGAGGATTTTTCAGGAGTGACTTTTTACTGCGCTGAGTTGAAGTGCTCCCAGTGCTATTCCGCCATACATTATAGTTATCCTTTTTCCACGTAGAGGTGTTTGGTCGCTTCTAACTTCATCTCTGTTTGGTCCCTAATGAATGAACTGGGCTAAGCTAAGTGCTATCAAAGTGTCGCCGCGCGCCAGAGCGATTGAGTGCACGCACTGAGACGAGAGAGGTATGTATCAACTCGTCTTAGTTAAGGGAATAACATAGTTTAATATGAAACAACGGTGGAGTGTTCCTTTAATCTGAGCACTGGTTTGAAAACAGTTTCTGTATGATAATGTTTTTAGGGACGTTGAAAGTTTTCTCAGAATGGGTAATTACTGTCTAAATGAGAGCATTGATCATGTCCGGTCACTTTGTACTAGAGCTGCACGATTCTGGATAAATTGATTTTTTTCAAACACAGATCACGATTCTCCTACGATTCTGAACAGTCTACTGAATAAAATAACATGTAATTTACTAGAGGTTCTGACCAAATATTAATTGCTGCAGTCTATTTAAAATGTTTAATTAATTAGAATGAATATATTTTTTTAAATTGGTTGAATGAATGATTCAATGGCTCCCTCATAAAGACTTGTTTCATTACTGGTGATAAGCAGATGACTTGACTTGATTACTGGATGAATCTGTGTTTTTGAACTAATCTGTTGAGCGAATGATTCAATGACAAATACATTTTAACAGTCACTTGTCGCCACCTACTGGTGTAATGATGTAATGAAACAATCGTTATTTGAAGCACGAAGTTACTTTCAAAAAGTGATTTGGTTTATTTTGATCACTACCGTAGTCATCAGTGTTTATTTCCGAACTATAAACTTTTATCCCAGTATTTCTGTGATAATTTGAATTATTGTAAGAGAAATAAGGATACTGTGTGGTTGAAAAGACTGTTTGTGAAGCGGTTTCATACCTAAACATGAGGTCAGCAGATTTGAATGCTCCGGTATGATTTTGCCATAAGTTTAATAGACACAATAAATGTAATCGTTGTCATTTAGGAATAATCATGTGATTGTTTGAATCGAGACCGCAATATTTTAACGATTAATCGTGCAGCTCTACTTTGTACTCACTTACATAGGCCTACACCTGAACAACTTCAAGCACTGGTAGTTGCAGTTAATGCTGGCAGATGTTAATCTCATTGAAAAAGAATGACTTTCAGTTGCTTTATCACTGCAAAAATGCCTTTAGAGATACACAATGCTGGGCTGATAATCACTATAGAGCACTTTAATGGAATAAAATAATGATTGTGATGTTCTACATGATGTGATGTGTCTGATGTTAAAGCCTCAAGTCTTGCACAAACAGAAATATAGTTAAAACACCTTGTGTATGAGCCTGGTTCTTGTTTTCTGAGCACTGTGACTGGTGTGTGATTTCATGTTATTTTTACCGAGGTACCAGGACTTGACTGAATGAGGTCTTTGTGTTTCCGCCCAGAGCTCTTAAGTGAAGTCTACTGAATATTTTATCTTTTCCGTGTGAGGGAGCAAGACGTAGATATTGAGGTAAATTGGGTTATCTTTGTTCTAAATGATGTCTGAATTGAGTCCAGCTTTAAATATTTCAGTCGAGCTGCGTTGATATTGTATCCGCAGCACTCAGAGTAAATCAAACACACAGGTGTATAAGCACACACATCTACTGAGTCCTGTGTTCGGTCGACATAATGGACCCTACCGAGCATCTGCCCTACTTACTTAAGAGAAATGGTGTAATATCTCTCTCTTTTATCTCTGTTTTGTTCTCTTTATAGATGTGCTGATGTTCCTCAAACATCCCGGTTAGTGTTTGTTCAAAACCTCAAACACTATTAAGTATAAGTAAGTATAAAAATTAAACTTCTGCAATTCGACACAAACAATAAAACACAAACTCCATTTAGACTTTCATTTGTGGAATTTCAATTTAAAGTTCTATTTTTGCTTTATTTCTTTAGATATGTAAGGTTTGAAAATCTCCTAATGACATGTCATCAATGACTAATGAATATTCAAAACTCAAAATCAAATTATCTTTGTTAATATTTGCATAGGCTATATTGTATTGTAATTGCTTATTGTTATATATGCAAATTTAACCATTTATTGTCTTTTTATGGAATGGAATACTAGCCTAAAACTTACTGTATACTGTGCAGTATGATTGGCATTATGCACAGTATACAGACTATATTTTGCAAAATTAGTAAAAGTATGTACTGTAAACTAAACCTAAACCTTTACACATTTGCTACCTTGCAAGTGCAGCTGTTTCCTTAAGAAAACGTCTCCTCAGGAATGAGTTATTTATAGTGTATTTAAATGTATGTGTTTTGAGTACTTGCTGATCTTTTATTCAGGACTTCTGCTGTGTTTACAGCGGAAACATGCTGTGATCCATCTGTGTGTGCGTGTGTGTGTGTGTGTGAGAAAGAGAGAGGCCAAACACACCGTGTTAATGCTAATCCCCCTAAAGCATTTTTAAATCAAATATTTTTGGGACTGTAACACATTTTAGTTTGATGTTCAAAGGCACTTCTATCTGAAATAATCATACTACTTCTATTGGGGACGCATGTTCTCAAAACTGTCTTTATGTTGGAATACTATATAACAAAGAATCCTTTGGTTTAAGGAATTAATTTACAGAAAATAAACGAACAGAGTAAAGCAAATCATGTCAGTCAGCAAGAGAATGTTGGACGCGGTGGCGCGCATAAAAAAAAACGCCAGACCCAAACACTCACACACCCCCTTATCTGATTGGACGAGCGGCCTGTAGAGGCGGCCTGTGATTGGATAATATGTGTAATGGAATGTGATGAAGAAGCGGGGTTTAGCAGCTCGGACGTTGTCTCTGATTGGTCAGGAAGAACGAGTCTAAATAATACTTTATTCACTGTTCATTCTACACTGTATAATTTCCTTTAAGTGACTATAATCAAAGTACCTCAGTATCATTATTTCGGTATTATCATCCAGACCGCTTCTGAAACAGAACTTGGCCATTTGATATGTGTTACTTTTCTCAGCGCTGCTCAGGATCGACCAATCACCGTTTGTGTTTATGGTCAGAAGAATGATAGAAAATTTTGTAAACATTGCCGCGGCGTACTTTCATTATTTGCTCATGTTTCGAATTTTCTTTAATTAATCGATTTAAAAGTTTATAGGTTTTAGTATACAAACGTCTCTTTACTGACAAATCCTGAGATGTAAATGCAGCTCAAATGTTGATTTGGGCTTTTGATCCGCCAACGCCCCCTGGAGCAAGACTAGTTTATCAGTTTAACTAGTAGCGTTGAAGTGCGTTGATCTGACACACACACCTTCGCTCACTCCAGCTGCCTAGCTCACTTTTGGGGACCGACAATAACTTTGTCAACTAAATGATAAACCTGCTTATTTGACGCAGGTAAGTTGCTGTAAATCTTTTTCATGCGTTTTGCTTTTGTACCGAGCGGTGACATTCAGAGCTTTCTGGAGAAAACTGGTCTGAAGAATTATTATTAACTTACTGAAGAAACAGCGTTATATTTTCGTGTTATATGATCTGTGTTTATGTAGAAACGCTTAAAACATATTTTTCAGTTCAGATGTCAAGTAAGACTGTTATAAAGTTTAAAACATTATAATAATAAAGCTTTTAAAATAAGCTTTGCTTTCATAATACTACTATTTATAATCCAATGTTTATTAATACACACAACTCTCATATATATATATATATATATATATATATATATATATATATATATATATATATATACACAAACTTTTATGTTTGATGTGATTAATCGATTTGGCAGCACTAATATATATATATATATAGTTTGGAAAGCACTTTTTGGAAAGTCAGTTTTTATTGTCATTTTTTTAAATAGTTTTACAAGCATAAAGGTAATTTAAAAAAGTTTAGGAAAGAACAGATTTATTTATCCAACTTGTTTGCAAAGTACATTGTTGTACTTAAACTTAAAAAAAAGTTTAGAAAAGAACAGAAGTTTTACCATTTACCATGAATCAAAAGTTCCGTACTGTACATCTAAAATCAGCAAAAAATATTTTTTAACAATAATATATAAAGTTACGGTGCAAATAAGAAAATGTGCTTTTTACATGACTGCTGCAAGTCATTTAAATCAAGCATATGCATTTTGAAATGTCACGTTGTCACATGACCCAGTGATGTCATCTGTGCTGGCAATGGCATGTGTTTGTTTTGACATGAAACACACACGTCTCACAAAGGTCAGTAGTGTGACGCACAGCAGATTCACATGAACTTGACCTGCAGAAGTCATTATGCGCTGCTCACAGCTTAATGTTTGCTTACCCTATATAGATTGATCGACTTTTTCGGAGGACGTGACAGACCTCTGTCATCATCACAGGTCCGGGATCAGTTCAACTCAAGCTTATTAGTGTAGCGCTTTTCACAATACATATTGTTTCAAAGCAGCTTTCCAGAAAATGCTTGTTTCAGTGTTATAATTTAAGAAGTATTCTGTTATCAGCCAGAGATGAGTGTGTCAGAGTAATGTGATAAACAGCTGCAATGTTTGGTGTAAGTTAACTTGAATTAACTTTATGCTGCAGTTACAATTACAGTATAAGGATAATATTACAATGTTAAGATTATGTTGCCATCATCTGAAATCTTTGCAGAAGATTTGGGGTTTGTTTTGACTTGGCAAACAACTCTAATTGGTAACTATAAATGTCTCATTATTTAACATTAATGAATGCATTAACTAACATTAGCTAACAATGAGCAATACATTTGTTGTAGTATTTATTAATCCTTGTTAATGTTAGTTAATACAAATACAATTAAATCACATGGTGATTAAATAACATGGTTACACTTGCATTTCATTAGTTAACATTAGTTAACTACATTAGTTAAGATGAACTAACAATGAACAATACTTATACAGCATTTATTAATCTTAGTTAATGTTAATTTCAACATTTAATAATACATTATTAAAATCAAAAGTTGTATCTGTTAACATTATTTAATGGTGCTGAGCTGATATGAACTAACATTAACAAAGATAAAAAAATACTGTAACAAAAGTATCGCTTATTGTTAATGTTAGTAAATAGGCTACACTTACTGATGTTAACTCGTGGGACCTTATTGTAAAGTGTTATCAATAATATTAACAGATACAACTTTTTTTGATTTTAATATCGTATTAGTAATTGGTGACCAATATATATTTTTTTTTTGTTCGCTCATGCCAACTAAATGCAACTAGTGTTATCAAATCGATTAATCGCAGCTAACAAAAGTTTTTAAAAAATATAGGCTATATGTGTGTGTGTTGTGTATGTGTGTATATATAGACACAGTGTGTCTATATATACAGTGTATATATATATATATATATATATATATATATATATATATATATATATATATATATATATATATATATAAATACACACACACATATATTTACAAACTTTTATGTTAGATGCTATTAATCGCGATTAATCGATTTAATCGCATCTAACATAAAAGTTTCTAAATACATAATTTGTGTATATATACAGTATATACAGTATATATACTGTATGTATATACACATACATACACACATATGTATATATTTACTAACTTTTATTTCAGATGCGATTAATCGTGAATAATCGTTTGTCACATCTAACATAAAAGTTTGTAAATACATGCGTATATGTATATATATATATACAGTCAGGTCCATAAATAATGGGACATCGACACAATTCTAATCTTTTTGGCTCTATACACCACCACAATGGATTTGAAATGAAACAAACTGCAGACTTTCAGCTTTAATTTGAGGGTATTTACATCCAAATCAGGTGAACGGTGTAGGAATTACAACAGTTTGTATATGTGCCTCCCACTTTTTAAAGGGATACTCCACTTTTTTCGGAAATAAGCTCATTTTACATCTCCCCCAGAGTTAAACAGTTGAGTTTTACCGTTTTAGAATCCATTCAGCCGAACTCCGGGTCTGACGGTACCACTTTTAGCATAGCTTAGCACAGATCATTGATTCTGATGAGTCCAGTAGCATTTCTTTCAAAATGATCAAAGAGTTTCAATATTTTTCCTATTTAAAACTTGACTCTTCTGGAGTTAAACCGTGTACTAAGATCGACGGAAAATGAAAAGTTGCGATTTTCTAAGCCTATATGACTAGGAACTACTCTCATTCCAGCGTAATAATCAAGGAACTGTGCGGCTGTACCATGGGTGCAGCAGGCGTAATGATATGACGCAGCGCCTGAAAATAGTCCCCAGCTCGGTAACTTCTTCCAACGTGACCGGGACTAAGTTTGTCTAACCTTTAGACCTATTTTCAGGCGCTGCGTCATATCATTACGCCTGCTGCACTCATGGTACGGCCGCACAGTTCCTTGATTATTACGCCGGAATGAGAGTAGTTCCTAGCCATATAGGCTTAGAAAATCGCAACTTTTCATTTTCCGTCGATCTTAGTACTCGGTTTAACTACAGAAGAGTCAAGTTTTAAATAGGAAAAATATTGAAACTCTTTGGTCATTTTGAAAGAAATGCTACTGGACTCATCAGAATCAATGATCTGTGCTAAGCTATGCTAAAAGTGGTACCGTCAGACCCGGAGTTCGGCTGAATGGATTCTAAAACGGTAAAACTCAACTGTTTAACTCTGGGGGAGATGTAAAATGAGCATATTTCCGAAAAAAGTGGAGTATCCCTTTAAGGGACCAAAAGTAATGGGACAGATTAACAATCATAAATCAAACTTTCACTTTTTAATACTTGGTTGCAAATCCTTTGCGGTCAATTACAGCCTGAAGTCTGGAACGCATTGACATCACCAGATGCTGGGTTTCATCCCTGGTGATGCTCTGCCAGGCCTCTACTGCAACTGTCTTCAGTTCCTGCTTGTTCTTGGGGCATTTTCCCTTCAGTTTTGTCTTCAGCAAGTGAAATGCATGCTCAGTCGGATTCAGGTCAGGTGATTGACTTGGCCATTGCATAACATTCCACTTCTTTCCCTTAAAAAACTCTTCGGTTGCTTTCGCAGTATGCTTCGGGTCATTGTTCACCTGCAATGTGAAGCGCCGTCCATTGAGTTCTGAAGCATTTGGTCACAACATGCTTTTCTTCACAACATTTGGCCAGATCAAGAACACTCTCCAGGAGGTAGGTGTGTGTGTGTCAAAGTCAACAATCAAGAGAAGACTTCACCAGAGTGAATACAGAGGGTTCACCACAAGATGTAAACCATTGGTGAGCCTCAAAAACAGGAAGGCCAGATTAGAGTTTGCCAAACAACATCTAAAAAAGCCTTCACAGTTCTGGAACAACATCTTATGGACAGATGAGACAAAGATCCACTTGTACCAGAGTGATGGGAAGAGAAGAGTATGGAGAAGGAAAGGAACTGCTCATGATCCAAAGCATACCACCTCATCAGTGAAGCATGGTGGTCATGGCGTGGGCATGTATGGCTGCCAATGGAACTGGTTCTCTTGTATTTATTGATGATGTGACTGCTGACAAAAGCAGCAGGATGAATTCTGAAGTGTTTCGGGCAATATTATCTGCTCATATTCAGCCAAATGCTTCAGAACTCATTGGACGGCGCTTCACGGTGCAGATGGACAATGACCCGAAGCATACTGCGAAAGCAACCGAAGAGTTTTTTAAGGGGAAGAAGTGGAATGTTATGCAATGGCCAAGTCAATCACCTGACCTGAATCCGACTGAGCATGCATTTCACTTGCTGAAGACAAAACTGAAGGGAAAATGCCCCAAGAACAAGCAGGAACTGAAGACAGTTGCAGTAGAGGCCTGGCAGAGCATCACCAGGGATGAAACCCAGCATCTGGTGATGTCAATGCGTTCCAGACTTCAGGCTGTAATTGACCGCAAAGGATTTGCAACCAAGTATTAAAAAGTGAAAGTTTGATTTATGATTGTTAATCTGTCCCATTACTTTTGGTCCCTTAAAAAGTGGGAGGCACATATACAAGCTGTTGTAATTCCTACACCGTTCACCTGATTTGGATGTAAATACCCTCAAATTAAAGCTGAAAGTCTGCAGTTAAAGCACATCTTGTTCGTTTCATTTCAAATCCATTGTGGTGGTGTATAGAGCCAAAAAGATTAGAATTGTGTTGATGTCCCAATATTTATAGACCTGACTGTATATATATATAATATATATATATATATATATATGCACACACACATACAGTATATTTACAAACGTTTATGTAAGATGCCATTAATCGTGATTAATCGATTTTACAGCACTAAATTAAACCTTATTTCAAAGTGTTCCCCTTTCATTTTGATCTCAGGAATCCCATCTGAAGTGTGCTGAGGAACAGAAGTCTGAATGTCCGTCTCGGCCGTCTCATTGTCCCGTCTGCTCCGTTGCAGCCTCCCTGTGGTGGGCCGGAGCGCGAATGCACATCCAGCCAGGTGTGTGTGTGGGCGGGAGCCGACCATTCCCGGAGTCCGATGGAACAGCACACGCTTGGACATGGACGGAAGCGGACGTCCAGCCACGTGGGATTCCTTTGGGATTTGGGATAACCGGATAGAGGAGCCCATCCTGTTGCCGCCCAGCATCCGCTATGGGACCCCCATCCCACACGTCAGCCTTTCCAACGTGGGCTGCGCCTCCCACATCGGCCGTCGGCGGGAAAACGAGGACCGTTTCCAAGTGAGCAAGCTCGCGCACAACATACTGTACTTCGCTCTGTTTGACGGGCACGGAGGACCACAGGCCGCCGATTACTGTCACAAACACATGGAGCAACACATCAGGTACACCATATGGTGACCTTCAGTTCAGTTAACCTTATTAACCCTTGAATTATGTTAAAGTTGTAGTTACGATTATTATGTTCCAGGTAAAATTAACCCTAACCTGAGAAAAGTAGGCTTTGAAACAGTTTTCACTCAGAAATTGCAAGTAAATGTGACAAATAATTACAAAGAAATGGAGAAACACATTGAATTAAATGTGAAATTTTGAAGTAGAAAGAATGATTTAGTATTTTCTTGTAAAAAGTACTTGTTTTATTTACAAATTCGAAATTTTTACAATCTAGTTTGATTCAATACAATTCACCAATAATTTTTTTTTTTTTAAATAAGGTGAAATATTTAAAATACTACTAAAATAATTCACATTTTGTAAAAAATATTTTTTAAATTGTTGTAAAACACAGTTCTAAATGTAATTTATATACAGTATAATTTAAATAAACATTTTTTGTTTAATTAAAAAAAAAAACATTTATGCCTTCAATGAAGCATATATATTACTGGCGAATTTAATGTGCAGTTAATTAGATTAATTAATCACAACATCATGTAATTACTTAGATTACAATTTTTATTCGTGTTTCATTTTAAGCATAATTTAATCATGTTAATGACCTTAAATGAGAAACAGTCACAAAATATCAAGAAAATCATAACCAGTATTTCCATCAACTCAAAAATGTGTTCTGGGTCACTTTAATATAACGCACCATTGAGAATGAAATAGTAAAGATGAAGCTTTTGTGTTTTGTAGGGATTGTTTGGAGGTGGAAACAGATTTACAGGCGGTTTTGTCGAAAGCGTTCCTGCAGGTGGACGTGGCTTTGGCTGCGGAGCTGCGGATATACGGCAATGGTATGAAAAATGAACATTTATGCATTTGCCACTCACATTGCATTTCATGGGACACATATTTTATCAGTTCATGCATTCCCTGTATGAACTTGAGGATTTCATACACTAAACCGCCACTTTAAAGGGGACATATCATGAAAATTTGACTTTTTCCGTGTTTAAGTGCTATAATCGGGTCCCCGGTGCATTTACCAACACAGAAAACATGAAAATTGAATCCCAGTAACTTTGTTTTGGTGAGCCTTTCTCTGCAAGCATGTCAAAAAATAAGCCGATCAGATTTCGCTCCCCTTCTGACGTATGACGAGGATCTTATTATAATATTACCGGCCCTTAAAGGAACACACCGACTTTTTGGGACTTAAGCTTATTCACCGTATCCCCCAGAGTTAGATAAGTCCATACATACCCTTCTCATCGGCGCTAGCCTAGCTTAGCACAAAGACTGGAGGTAAATGGCTCCAGCTAGCATACTGCTCCCAATAAGTGACAAAATAACGCCAGTTACAGGCTATGTAAAGGAACGGAGGCGGAGCAGCAGCTCATTTGCATTTAAAGGGACACACACAAAAACGGCGCGTTTTTGCTCACACCCAAAAAGGGACAAATTTGACGAGCTATAATAAATGATCTGGGGGGAATGAGCTGAAATCTCACAGACACATTCTAGGGACACTATATATTTATATTACATCTTGTGAAAAGGGGCATAATATGTCATCTTTAATAGCATCATATCCTGCAAGTTTTCATTAAAGTGTGTTTGACTCCTCAGCCTCGCTCATGATGGTGGGCACGACTGCGACAGTGGCGCTGCTGAGGGACGGGATCGAGCTGGTCGTCGGCAGTGTCGGGGACAGTCGAGCTCTTCTGTGCAGGAAGGGCAAAGCTCGCAAACTCACAGACGATCACACGCCTGAGAGGAAAGATGAGAAACACAGGTACACACACACACACACACCAGTGCTCCAGGAATAACATGTTCTGCTATGTGTAGTGATACCAGATCTCTCTGCGTATTTAACAGGCCTGTGTGCTATTAATAAAACACCCTGCAACTCAAATTATGGCTTACGGCTGTAAGAATCACGCGTGCAGTGTTACGCAAGCCTTCGTTTGGTTATGTGGATTTTATTTGCAGAACAATTTCAGTATATCGCTTAGATAAAAGTATTGTTTTAGGTTACTATCTGGACATGGAATGCTAATAACATGCTGTTTTATATATAATAGTTTTCTTTAATATTTTGAATTTTTTTATTTGCTTTTATTTTTTATATTATCAGTCTTTATTTTAATTTCTGTTTTTTTTTTGTAATTATGTTATGTGTTTTCGTCATTTTTATTCGTTTTTTGTTTTTTTTTGCCATTCATTTATTTTTATTTCACTTCTAGTTCATGTTAGTAATTTTAGTGCTTCAACATATTTCAGTTTGTTTCCAATCTGTTATTTTAGTATAATTGAGATACTATATTTTTTAGTTATTATTAATATTTTTAATTAGTTTTTATTTATGTTTTTTGAAAGTGTAGTTAAAGGTTTAGTAATTTTGTTGTTTTGTCATTGTTTTTTCTTAAATATGCCTATATAGTTATTAACTTTTATTTCAGTTGTAGTTGTAATTTTAATACAAGAGAAACTAAATGAAATTGAGAAATGTTGAAATAAAATAAAAAGTTTTTTAATAAAAAATTAACATTTCATTTCACTTGTTGCCACGGCAGTTTCCGTTTAGTTTAAGTGTCATCTAACATTTAAATGTTATTTTATTTAAACTTTATTTCAATTAACAAAAATGCTTTTGATAATTTTTAGTTTTGTGATTGGCTGCTGAAAATTCAGCTTTGATAACAGGAATAAATTAAATAAAAAAATATATTCAAGCACAAAACCTTTTTTTTTAAATTGTAATAATATTTCACAATATAACTGATTTTACAGTATTTTTGATCAAATAAATGCAGCCTTGGTGAGCAGAAGAGACTTCTTTCAGAAACATTAAAACACCAAACTTTTGAAGAGTAGTGTACATTGATATTATCATCCCTGTATCATGGTACCACCTAAGCATGTAATTAATGTGTGTGTGTGTGTGTTGTGTGTAGAATCCGTCAGAGTGGCGGGTTCGTGGCGTGGAATAGCGTCGGTCAGGCTAACGTTAACGGCCGGTTGGCAATGACCCGCAGCATCGGAGACTTCGACTTGAAGAAGAGCGGCGTGATCGCAGAACCAGAGACCACTCGAACCCTGGTACGTTATACTCAATTTGATCCATTTCAAATAAAAGTCCGACTTTTAAAATGTGCGATATAATTGTGCATTTCAAACTGTATTTTACAACTTTTTTTGTTTTAAGAAAAATTATTCAAACATAAATCGTCACATTTTAGTGGTGGTATTTCAGTGTGCAAAACTTGCATCCAATGTGTTGTGTAAACGTGCGCTGATTGTTGTGTGACGTCTGTAGTTGCAGCATGCGCACGACTCTTTCCTGGTTCTCACCACCGACGGCATCAACTTCATCATGACCAATCAGGAGATCTGTGACGTCATCAACCAGTGCCACGACCCCACCGAGGCGGCAAACGTCATCGCTGAGCAGGTGCAGAATGAGCCGTGAAATCAGGGCTGTGCAACGATTAATCGCATCCGAAATAAGTTTGTGTATTAGATAATATATGTGTGTGTACTGCGTATAATTACTTTGTATATATAAATACACATATATGCATTAATATATTTAAGCAATATTTGCATGTATATACTGTATATATAATTTATATTATATATAAATAACACATTTTTCTTAAATATATACATGCATGTGTGAATTTATTACGCAGTACAGTAAGTAATTATACGCAGTACACACACATTTATTATGTAAACACAAACTTTTATTTCAGAAGCGATTAATCGTGATTTACCGTTGCACAGCCTTAGATGAAATCTAATAGTCTGAGAAAGGAAAAGAGGGACACACAATTAATTCTGACCATGATTTGCACAATGATTCCTCTTCTTAAAGTGTGTTTGTGTTGTCCAGGCGCTGCAGTACGGCTCGGAGGACAACAGCACACTCATCGTAGTCCCGTTCGGAGCCTGGGGAAAGCATCAGAACGAAGAATACACGTACAACATGAGCCGAAACTTTGCCTCCATCGGCCGCTGGTCTTAACGGCGGTCAAAAGATCATCTCAACACGAGGAGAAACAATCCCAATACACAACTACACCACCGGCAGCCTGTTTCCTGATAGTAAACAGAAGTCCAAACGTATGAAACTCAATCTAAAGGGAATGAAACTGGGAGACAACTTCTGCTCAGATGATTTTATGTTTTGACAGCAACTTTATATCCAAAAAAAGCATGGAAGCTTGTTTCTGCCACCAAATATAAAAAAGGTAATTGTTTGTTTATATCTCACAATTCAGACATTTTTCTCGCAATTACGAGTTAATATCTCAATTCTGACTTTTCTCACAATTACGATTTTATATCTCACAATTCTAAAAAAAGATGAGATATAAACTCGTAATTGTGAGTAAAATGTCTGAATTGTGAGATATAAACTCGTAATTGCGAGAAAAAAGTTTGAATTGTGAGATAAACTCTTAATTGCAGGAAAAAAGTCTGAATTGTGAGATATAAACTTGTATTTGCGAGAAAAAAGTTTGAATTGTGAGAAATAAAGTCGTAATTGCGAGAAAAAAATCTGAATTTTGAGATAAACTCGTATTTGCGAGAAAAATGTCTGAATTGTGAGATATAAACTCGTATTTGCGAGAAAAAAGTTTGAATTGTGAGATATAAAGTCGTAATTGCGAGAAAAAAATCTGAATTTTGAGATAAACTCGTATTTGCGAGAAAAATGTCTGAATTGTGAGATATAAACTCGTATTTGCGAGAAAAAAGTTTTAACTGTGAGATATAAACTTGTAATTGCGAGTAAAATGTTTGAATTGTGAGATATAAACTCGTAATTGCGAGAAAAAAAACGGAATTTTGAGATAAACTCGTATTTGCGAGAAAAAAGTCTGAATTGTGAGATATAAACTCGTATTTGCGAGAAAAAAGTTTTAATTGTGAGATATAAACTCGTAATTGCGAGAATAAAATCTGAATTTTGAGAAACTCGTATTTGCGAGAAAAAAGTTTGAATTGTGAGATATAAACTCGTTATTGCAACAAAAAATTACAATTGTGAGATATAAATTCGTAATTGCGAGTAAAATGTCTGAATTGTGAGATAAAAAGGCAGAAACAAGCTTCCATAAAAAAACAGTAATTGTGGCTTATTATTTGGTTTACTCTTTATTAATATTATTTAACACTCATGGTGTTAAATAATTATTCATTTATTATTAATATTCATCAGTCACTCATTTATGAATCGGTGTAAATCATTTCAGAATGATTCCTAAATTGTTATGCTTAATTCAATGCGATAATTATGTTAGGAAATTTCAGGAACAGAAATTTGTTCTGCTTGTGTTTCGTGAACAGAGTGGAGGCCTATCAAACAGATCTCTGATTATATCAGATTCAGTATTTTTCTTTCCAATAAAATCTTTATTTTGAATATTTCTGGAACACTCTGACACATTTCTTTTTTAACTATTTTTTTATTTATTGGCTGAAACTGTATATAATATTTAATATACCAACCCGTACCTGCACAGGTGACGTTACCCGTTTACTAAGTATAGATTTCAGTCATTTGGTTATATAATGCCTGAAATTATCATGTCATGACACACCCCTTCAATAAAAATGTATTATATATAATAATACTAATGGTAACACAATAAAGGTAATATTTGTTAACATTAGTTAATGTTTTTTACAGCATTTATTAACTAATGTTAACAAATTGAACCTTATTATAAAATGTTACTATAATATTAATATATAATAGAATATATTAAGTTTAATTTTTCTTATATCTTGGGTTTATAGTGAACAATTGACTGGTTTTATCTGACTAAGTGTGATTGTTTTATGGTGTGTTATTGACACATGTTGTAAGAAGAACAACTCCAGGTTCGTATGTGAAAACAACTCAAAGGTTTTTATGTTCTTACTGTACATGATATCTGTATATATTTTAGAAATGTGTTTAGGAACCGCCTGACAGTCCTGTTAAACCTCATTCTGTGGTTCTCTACTTTTACAAATGTGTTTTTGGTAAGAAATGTTCATATTTATTTTCATGGCTAAACTGCACTGCTAAACCTGTGCTCATGATCGCATCACTAATATCATAACGTCACTCGTGCATTTTTGTCTGATAAATGCTGGAATGATGAATGATGGAGATATGGATGATGGATTTACTTCCAGTGCCTTATTTCTTGGTGGGAAATTGTACATGTACATTTAGTTTTGAGTTTATGAATCTATTTTTAGAGAAATTCTCTTTCAGTGAAGTATTAATATCTCTGCTCTGTAGAGTGATATTACATAATGTCAGTTGTGAAATATGAGTGTAGAGAACCTCTGTGAAATAAACACCGTTATGAACATGACAGAGACACTTCCTCTTGAAACTAAAGTTCAAAGCTTGTTGGAATATAGTGTAATAGTTCTAAGATCCAAGATGGCGGCGCGAGTACATCGCGAGGCTCGCGGTCTCTCCAGATTCTGTAATTTAGCAGTATTTTTCTTGCTCATTTCGGGTCTGTTCGTCCAGAACAGTTGTGCCTTAACATCGTACACCCAAGGTGAGCTTTTGGATATTGGTTTGCGAATTTCCGACAGTTTTATGGACAACCTTCGACTCCTTCCTGAGATCGCCAGATCACCCGAGGCTATGCACTCTGCCCGGCCGGGCGGAAGTGCTCGCAGGCGCCGGCGAGATCGTAAACAAAGGCGGGGGAAGCGCGGAGGACTAAGAGCTAAGCTAAAGCTAACACCACACCGGCTCTCTTTACCCAGCATTTTCCTTGCCAATGTACGGTCGCTGTTGAACAAAATGGAGGAGATTCGACTCAACATCACATACAGCAAGAGACTTTTGAACTGTAATGTTCTAATTTTCACGGAAACATGGTTAAACAGCGGAATAGGCCTTTTCAGAATGTTTGTAAACAATAGGCGCCGAGTAACTTCCGGGTGGCAGAACGCGAGCGGCTTCCACTGACTAACTGAAGAGATCCAGCCGGCGACTGCAACGGTCACATAGTTAAAAACATTGTTGTTGATCAAAGTTGAAACGATGATGAAAACGTGTTGTGTTTGGGGTTGCGCTGCCAGATATACAGCAAAAGGTGTAGGGGTTTTATCGATTTCCTGTGGGTGGTTATAGCGACGTCGTGTCGTCAAAAGTAGGAAATCTTAACGATCCCGCTAAATTATGATTCATCCAACGTTTACATATCTGCTGCCAACCCTGCTTGCCCTTCAACTCTGCTTCGTGTGTTCTCAAAACGGTCCATCTACAAAATCACAGCAGAACATTTATCTTCTGCCGGGGAAATTCAAGACTAATATTAGTAAATTGTCTCTTTTGATGAAGAGACTGCATTGACCGTGATCGAGACTCACGCCACGTAGGATTTAAATCAAACTTCGCTTATCAATACATACATAACACACGTGCATACACCTATAAATTACTCGCATGTACATGTATACTATTGGATGTTCAAACTTGACGCACGCATACACCTATACTCGCATACATATAGCCTACACAACTAAAGCATGCATCCGCGTTTTATTTATGCGCGAGTGTTTTATGGATGTGTATGCGCGCATCGAGTTTATATGTAGGCCTATGTGCGAGTGTTTATAGGTGTGTCTGCGTGCTGCGAGTGTATATGTATGTGCGAGACGAGTGTAGGTGTATATGCATGGAAGTTTATAAGTATTTATAGGTGTATGCGTGCGTCAAGTTTATATGTAGCCTATATTCAAGTTATTCACAAGCATTCATTATTATAGTGTGCACGAGTATTTCATATATGTATTTTGAACATCCAAAAAATGTATGCAAGTAATTTAGAATTGTATATGCACGTGTGTTATGTATGTATTGATCAGCGAAGTTTGATTTAAATCCTGCTACGTGGCGCCTCATACAATTGTCACTTTTCACACGCTCTCACTACACATCCATTTTCTCGCGCAACTTACCTAAATATTCCTCAAACATGATATATCGACCAATCAGTGTTTTTCAACCGCGCAAAGGTCGATATAACAGCTGGAGAACCATTGTCACATAACAGTTACCTCAGGAAAGCCATTTAATGACCATGATAGGCTATATAGCACGTTATTTTGGCTGGAAAAAAAAGAGTATTTTGCTAGTTATGTGTAGGCCTACTATATTACATATTTATTATATTTTTTACTTATATCATTAAACACAGTTATTATGATGAAAAAATGCATTATATTTAATTAAATGTTTTATTTTTATTACACTTTTACTGTCAACGGTGGGCCTCCTTTCCAAGCAATTTACTAGCGTTGTCATAGGAACGCTTTTGCTTTTGCCACCCGGAAGAACGTCTGTTGCTGTTGTGACGTCATGGTGAATTGTCGTATACCGGACAACGCTATTGAGCTAGCGGGACGCCATACATTCCGGGCGGATAGAACATTACATGGCTCCGGTAAGACCAGAGGTGGTGGATTGTGCATTTACATTAACAAAGCTTGGTGCACAAACTCTGCTATTGTTGGGAGACATTGTTCAGCTAACCTTGAGTTTCTCATGGTTAAATGTAGACCGTTTTATCTACCGCGGGAGTTCACTTCCACTATTATAACTGCAGCCTATATTCCCCCGGATGCTGATGCCAAGTTTGCTATGAAAGAACTTCACGCAGCCATCAGTAAACAACAGACCGTTCACCCGGAAGCTGCGTTTATTGTTGCGGGTGATTTTAATCATTCAAACTTAAAGTCAGTGCTACCGAAATTTCACCAGCATGTTTCCTGTCACACCAGAGGAAACAAAACCTTAGACCATGTTTACACAAACATGGCTGAAGCTTACGTCGCGACACCCCTCCCCCACTTGGGACAGTCAGATCACCTTTCTTTGTTCCTCACCCCCAAATATGCACCTCTGATCAATCGCGTGAAGCCATCAGTGAAGACCATCAAGGTGTGGCCTGCGGGGGCAGATTTCTCACTCCAGGAAAGGTTTCTACACACAGACTGGAGTATGTTTGCTTCTCAAGCCACCAGTGGCTCTCACACGGACATTGACTGCTACACCTCCTCTGTACTGGATTATATTAATACCACCATTGACAGTGTTACAACCCAGAAGCAGATCACCACATACCCAAATCAGAAGCCATGGATGAACAGGGAAGTGCGACTCCTATTGAAGACACGCAATACTGCCTTCAGATCAGGAGATGCACAAGCCTATAGCACATCCAGAGCAAATCTGAAAAGGGGCATCAAAGAGGCCAAGCACTGCTACAAGCTTAAGATAGAGGGACACTTTTCCAACGCTGACCCTCGGCGCATGTGGCAGGGCATTCAGGCCATCAGTGACTACAAACCCTCTCACTCCACCCCCGCAGCCACTGATGTCAACTTCCTGAACGAGCTAAATGACTTTTATGCTCGCTTTGAAAGAGACAACAGAGAAACTGCCACCAAGCTCAAATCCTCAGCTGACCACCCACCGATCACACTCTCCTCCACAGATGTCTGCAATGCACTGAGCAGGATCAGCGCGCACAAGGCTGCTGGACCAGACAACATCCCTGGACGCGTACTCAGGGCATGTGCGGAGCAGCTCGCTGGGGTTTTTACAGACATTTTCAACCTGTCTCTTGCCCAAGCAACTGTACCAACATGCTTTAAATGCACTTCCATTGTGCCAGTGCCAAAACACTCCAGCCCGAAGTGCCTTAATGACTACCGCCCTGTAGCACTCACACCCATCGTAATGAAGTGCTTTGAGCGGCTGGTCCTGGCACACCTAAAAGACTCTCTACCATCCACATTGGACTCACACCAGTTTGCCTACCGTAGCAATAGGAGCACAGAGGATGCAGTCTCCATGGCACTGCACTCTGTGCTCACACATCTGGACAATAAGAACACTTATGCACGCATGCTGTTTGTTGACTTCAGCTCAGCATTCAACACTGTCATCCCAACTAAGTTAATAGCCAAACTTGGAGACCTGGGCTTCAACACCTCCATGTGCAACTGGATTTTGGACTTCTTGACCAACAGACCCCAGAATGTTCGATCAGGCTCCAACTGCTCCACATCCATCACACTCAACACTGGTGTACCACAGGGCTGTGTGCTAAGCCCGTTCCTCTACTCCCTCTTCACCTCCGACTGCAAGCCTGTGTACGGATCTAATTCCATCGTCAAGTTTGCGGACGACACTACGGTGATTGGTCTCATCAGCAACAACGATGAGACTGCCTATAGGGAGGAGATCAAGCACCTGGCCACATGGTGCACCGAAAATAACCAGCTCCTCAACACCACCAAAACGAAGGAGCTCATCGTGGACTTCAGGAAAGTGTCAAGAGGCACACACGACACCATCCACATCAATGGAATGGCTGTTGAGCGTGTCTCCAGTTTCAAGTTCCTGGGGACCCACATCTCGGCGGACATGACCTGGACAACCAACACCTCCAGCCTGGTCAAGAAGGCTCACCAGCGCCTCTTCTTCCTGAGGACACTGAGGAAGAATCAGCTTTCCTCCACTATCCTGGTGAACTTCTATCGCTGTGCAATAGAAAGCATCCTGACCAACTGTGCTACAGTGTGGTATGGGAGCTGTTCTGTTGCAGAGCGCAAGGCACTGCAGCGGGTGGTGAAAACCGCCCAGCGCATCACTGGGACTCCACTACCTGCCATCGAGCACATCCAGAGGAAACGCTGTCTGCATCGAGCTCGCAGCATCCTTAAGGACTCCTCTCACCCAGCCCACAGACTGTTTTCTCTCCTGCCCTCCGGCAGGCGTTTCAGGTGCCTCCGGACCAGGACCAGCAGACTAAAGAACAGTTTTTTCCCCAGAGCTGTCTCTTTATTAAACTCTAACCCTCATTGATCCCACTCCCCTTATATACTGATTGACTCTCCTCTCCCTCCTCACACCTGCCTCCATTTGTTATTTGCAATACTATAATGTTCATTTGCACTGCTGACTGTTATTACAGTAACAACTGTTTACATATGCATCTTGCACTACTACCTTGACTGGAATATGCTCATTTGCACTGCCGACTGTTTATTTACAGTACCGACTGTTATATATACATTGCAATATCGTACCTTAACTGTAATATGCAATTACTTCCACTGCACTAACTCGGATAGCTTCTGTCCAAACTTTATTTGCACTACTTAAATCCATTGTTATACTGCTCATTAGCCTAACTTATACACATATCTATTTGTAAAATTCTGTTTATAGTAATATCCATCTGTATATTATGCTCACATTCTGTTTATAGTAACAGCCATCTGTATATATATTCATAGTACATATCTATCTGTAAAATTATGTTTATAGTAACAGCCATCTGTATATTATATTCAGTACATATCTATCTGTAAACATTCTGTTTATAGTAATAGCCATCTGTATATTATTATATTCAGTACATATCTAGCTGTAAATTCTGTTCACAGTAATAGTTATCTGTATATTATATTCATAGGACAATCTATCTGTAAATTTTTGTTTATAATAGTATTCAACTCTATATTTATTCAGTACATATCCATGTTCTGCACTTATGAACCACTGTATATCCTGCACTTGCTGCTATTGCACTTCTGGTTAGACCTAAACTGCATTTCGTTGCCTTGTACCTGTACTTGTGTAATGACAATAAAGTTGAATCTAATCTAATCTAATCTAATCTAATGCATGTTCATTTATCTTTCTTTAGAATCAGTGCTGGACTCGTTGGTTTTAATTATGTTGCATATGTTCTCAGCAAAAATAAAAAAAAGCTTTGAACGAATGTCCCAGATGATGCATGTTTGAATGAAAGTGCCTGCCAAATGCATAAATGTATTTTGATTTCTGAATTTTGATAACTACACTATAAACAAACAAAAAAGTTTCTGCCTTAAATTTTTGTGTGGTCAACTTGGATGTTCAAGTCATTTCAACTTAAATTGCATTAAACTGACTTAAAGTAATGAGTTGAATCTTGTAGAACTTATAAAAGAAAAGTTGAAAATTGCTTGACTTATTTTGATGAGTTAATGCAATGTAAAAACATCTGTTGTCATAAATTATTGTGAAAAAATCACTTATTTTCTTTAGAATAACATGCACTGAGGAATAAGACTGTGTATTTAAAAAGAATCAAGTTCCTATTGACGCACACACACACACACACACACACACATATATATATATATATATATATATATAAACATCTTTAACCAGACTAGCAGAGACAGAGGAACACACTGGTTGCTGTAAGGTAAAGCCTCATGGTTGCCCTTTAACTTTAGAGGGTAAGGTGACCTGCTGAACTATTTTCACTTATGGTTTGACCTATAGATGGTAAACACATCCCACATGACATTTGTGTATAATATGTGAGCTATGAATAGCCTACAGGAGACCAGCATGAGGAAACCTGCGTGGTTTACTGAGAAATGAAGTGTTTCATCACAGTGTTTGTGTATTTGTCTCTCATTGTGTTCTCAGTACTTCTTAGATCTGAATTTAATGGCCATAAACTCAAGAAATTAGATGTATTTGGCTTGTATTAGTTATATTATGTTGGCTGCGTTAGTAAAAGTGGAGTAGGCTAGTGAAGTAAATATGTTCACTTCTGTCCTCTGCTGGTGGACGCGAACATATAGTTCAGAATCAGATTCATCAGACGCTGGTTAATCTTTACATTCCTGCATATTTGATTGCAGTGTAAGTATTAACTCTTTCCCCACCAGCGTTTCTGAAAACAGTTGCCAGCCAGCGCCAGCGTTTTTGATAATTTTTACAAAAGTGTAATGCCAGAATATTTTGTTGTATGAATAATTGTTTTATTCTAGCTTCATGCATTTTTATCAACACTTGAATGTGGGCAAGATTAATTATAAGCAACATTTTGAACAAAAAGCTGAGAAAGTCGCGTTTATGTCAAATTCGTCAATGTCATAAATTACGGAAAATTCTGTCAATGGCGGGAAAGAGTTAAAGGCAGAACATTATAGGCTGAAAAATTACCTGAATGAAATATAATGACACCCTAGCAGTGAAGATTAACAGCAGCATGACATAGACACAAAAACTGCCTAGTAGCCTAGCTTAAATTACAGCTCGAAATGAGGAGCAAACGTTTATTTTGATGTTTAACAAATTTCCCCATTTAAAACAGCAGAAGTGGATTTCAGCCACTACACGAGAAATGTTTTAATATAATTCAGTTAATATGAGCTCATAAAAACTTCATAGTTATGAAAAAATAGTTTTAGATTGACATCGAATATGAATCAGTTTTTGACGATGCATCTGTTAACGGTTAATGGGCGGGGCATTGACGTCACGCGACACCTGAGCCCAACTACAGTGATTGCAAAACCTGCGAAAAATTAGTAGTGGCGGGTTTGCGAAAAAAAAGTGTTTCTTCGTTAGGCTACTGCTTGTTTCTGCTACGAACAACTATATCCGCAAGACTGGGAGTTTTTTTTTTTTTTAACTATTAAGTTTTGACATAATGAATATTCATGATAACAACGGTCCAGAAAGAGGGAGAGTCGACTGAATTTGATTCTCACGAGGCTTAAAACAGCATCTACAAGTCTGCTCATAGTAAGCTGATGTTGATGTCTCTGGCCGCCGTGCCAGTGTTTTTCATCGCAGACTTTCTGTCATGTGTGCAAAGTTACAATTAGGCTGATTATTGGGACGTGTATTTATTTGTATGCACTGTGCAATATGTGGTAGAGGGTTGAAGGGTTTGATTTCTATTTTGTGATAGTAGTAAACTGTTCTCTGGAAAAGGCTCTACTTGACTTTCGTGGATGTAGCCTAAACCCTAAACCTAAACTTAAACCCTAAACCTAAACAATAGGCTATGCTTAATGTAATATATTCAATTAGCCTATTAAATCCTCGACCTAACCACATACTGTTCACCAGAATGGTAACCTTAAAAGCAAACTGCAACATTACAGAAAACCCTATAAATCCCAACATAAGAGGATTCATTAAACACCAACACACATCTTCCTATAATAATCTTATTCAAAAACACACAAAATAACACTTAATTTCAACATGAGCCTATTCTCCTTATGCTTTCAGATGCTTGGTATGCTGGGAACTAGAGCTCTGCTGCACTCATTCAGTTTAAGTTCAGTTTAATATAATCAGTTATTGAGTTCCCTTAACTTTTTTTCTATTAACACCCCTGAAATGACAATTAAGTAAAAGAATGAAAGATTTGTGTTGCTGTAGTTCGTTTTAATTAAAGCCCCCCTGTATTCAATAATTGTATCCCTTATAACTCATCTTTGATCACCAAAATTACATATTTAAACGTTTTTTTCTTGTGAAAAAAATAAATAATTCCTCATGCCTTAAAATGAATGTAACTCGGCAGACACCCTTGCCTCATTTAGTAGGCTATATGTGGATCTATGGATATGCAAATGAGTCCCATCTCACTCACAGCAGCTCAGTGATCCACTTGACAATCACATGTTGATCTGATTGGTTATAAGGTAGTTTGTGACGTCAGAAACACCAGTGATTTCAAACCGTGTTTTTGAGACTGTCTTTATTTCGCTGAATTGATGATTATGTCATCATCATTAAGTAGCCAACAACACTTGATCACATTTTCTCTCTGATTTTCATGCCATAATGAATGTGTGTATAAACACACAGTTAAAGCAGTCAGAGAAAATCTAATGTTAGAAAGTGAAGGGGCAAGAGCACAACTAAAGCAAACACTAATCTCCATAATGGTGACTACAAACTTTATTATTTTCAATAAAACATCAACGTCTAAACCTCTGGTAATTCTCAATGATAACTTTTCTGACAAATTAAAATATTTTTAAATTACAGGCAACCACAGCTGGCAGTTTTTTTGTTTTGTTTTTAAAGTTCAATGCAATAAAACCTAAAATATTACTACTGTATTTTTTTTTTTACAGTAAAGCACTTGCAACCAGCTGCCAGTTTTTTACCGTAAACTTTAGTTCAGTGCCGTAAAAACTAAAATATTTCTACCATATTTTTTGCGGTAAGGTACGTAAATGCAACTACGTTTTTTTTGTGTGTTTCAAAATCTGTACATTTAACAGTATTTTACTGTAAAATTACATGAAATGTCCCGTGAGTGCTATTACAGTTTTTCACTGTAGCCTATATAGTAAGGGTACATACTGTTAAGCAATAAACATGTCTTTTCCGTTGCTTTGTTACATTTTTTTTTTTACCGTTAAAATTACTAAAAAAATGTTACAGTGATGTCCCAGTATGGTGTTGAACTGTACTGTAAAATGGTGCCTTTGTGGTTAAAATAAACCCCAGAGAGTCTTTCTCAGAAAGACTATAGGTGTAACCCTGGAGTAAAATAGTCCCAACAGTGTGTGTGTGTGTGTGTGTGTGTGTGTGTGTGTGTGTGTGTGTGTGTGTGCGTGCGCGCGTGTGGTGGGTAGATTTAGGGTAGGGTTAGTGTAAGGGGAGAGAATACAGTTTGTACAGTATAAAAACCATTAGGTCTCTGGAATGTCCCCATTTAGATACGTTTACTTGGCTGTGTATTAAACAGGAGACTGGGTTAATAGAATATTGGAAGGCATGACGACGACACACACACACGCGCACACACACACTCTCCGGTGTAGTAGGTGGCAGTATGTACTATTCACGAGCGTTTGTGCGCCGCCATTACACTCACAGGAGAATTCCAGTCTTCCGATCCATTAAACTGAGTCGCCATGATTTGTTTACGCGTCCATAGATTTGCGCGATTATGTTAATGAGGCGAGCGACTGGACACTGTCTATAGCGACAAACACTGGGACTTTACCAGATTATCCCACACTCGCTGGGATGGCTGTGAAATCTTGGACTCGCCAGGCGGAGGAGACATTAATCGAGCTGTGGCAGGAGTCTGCATGTCTGTACGATATTTCTGACGCCGATTATCACAATCGGGAAGAGAAGGACCGACGATGGAAAGAGGTCGCAGATGCGCTTCAGATGCCCGGTGAGTTTTACCTCAGTGTGTGTGTGTGTCTGTGTTCAGAGAGAGAGAGAGAGATCGCTAGAGTAAACATTGATTTAACGTACGGTAGAGACATGAACGCTACTGTTGTAGTAGTGTTTTAACCTTGCAACTAAATCTATAGCTTTAACCGTGCAACTAAATATATAGCTTGCTCGTTTAAACCTGCTTTTAACCTATACTCCAGTATTTTATTAGTTCACTTGTGGCATTAAAGATTCACCTCAGACGTGTTTGTTTTTATGGGTGTATGAATTGTGCTGCAAACTATGTCCTTTTAAAGAGACAGTTCACCCAAAAAAGAAAATTCTGTCATTATTTACTCACCCTCAAGTTGTTTCAAACCTGTATGAGTTTCTTCTGTTAAACACAAAAGTAGATATTTTGAAGAATGTTTGTAACCAGACAGTTGATGATGTTGATGATAACATTGACTTTCACAGTAGGAAAAAAAAATACTATGGGAGTCAGTGATGCCTCACAACATTGTCATGACAACAACATTTAGTTGACATTTTGAGTGAACTATCTCTTTGACTCAAGTTAATAAACAAAATTGTACTGTGCTATAGAACAGCCTATTTAAAAGTCCCCATATTCCTGAATGGGAAATTAACATTTTCCAGTGTAGTTAAGCCACCTTTGGTTGCCTGGCTGGGGTGAGATTTTAATGATATGGGCTGAATCAATGACACGTCGACAATTTTAGTCCCCCTGTAGTCAATGATTTTATCCCTTAAACTCATCTTTGATCACCGAAATTACATATTTAAACGTTTTTTTCCTTGAAAAAAATCTTCATGCCTTAAAATATCTTGAATGTAACTCCCTTGTACACCCTTGCCTCATTTAGTATACGCGATTCTATAAATATGGAAATGAGCCCCGCCTCCACTCACTCACTCAGCTCAGAGATCCACTGGTTGACAATCACACGTTGATCTGATTGGTTACAAGGTAGTTTGTGACGTCAGAAACACCAGCGATTTCAAAGCGTGTTTTTGAGACTGTCTTTGGTTCACTGCAGTTTTAAGAAGGAAATACTCAGCAATGGTGTCGACTTATGAATTTACACATGGTTTGACTTAAAACACATTAAAAACACCACACATAGACACATAAACAACATTAAAAGCTTGATTTTCCCCACAGGGGGATGTTAAACAGTAAGGCACTCTGTTGGCACCTAATGGTGTTACTGGCTAAAATTAAATTCTAGTCCTTTTGAAGTTCAAGGGTCGTGCCCTTTCCTCACTGCAGTTTGCTTTTATTTTTAAATGCATCTTTTATCTTACATACACATATTAAAAAATCAAGATTATCCCTTGCCTGGCCTGTGACACTGAAATTCAGGGCTGGGCAAAAAAATCAATTTTTCGATTAATCGTTCTTTTAAAATGTGGTCGATTCAAAGGCAATGAATCGTTTTTTTTCTTTTTCTTTTTTCATTTTTATTATTTATCTATCACCCAAAAGCCAGTATTAGTTTTCCTCTACTGTTCACAGGCTTGTTCCATGTTACACTAATGCTGAGATATTTTATGTGTTTTATCTTAAACATAAAATAACCTGATCCTGTTTGATCAAGGCATGAGACTGTTCTCACTCGTCCAGTTTTCAGCATCAATGTTTCATCTTGCATCAAAATCCTGTCTATTCATCGAATGCATTTGAAATATAGAGTTGGATTCTGTTTGAATGTACCTAAAATAAAGAGTTTAATACACAGGTTTGTGGCTCTTAATTTCTCTTTATTAATTAACCACTATAGGATTTGTATTAAATCTATATTCAATGAGTCGAATCAGATCGAATCGAGAGCTTGAAAATTGAAATCAAGTCGAGACCCAGCCCTGTTCCTCATGTTTCTTCATGTTCAAATGCCCAGGCCTGTATTGACTGTTTCTGAACTCTTGTGACCTCAGCCGAGGCGGTGGCGACGCGAGTGGCGTCTCTGAGGACTCAATACGCTCGCCTGAGGAAACCGAAGCCCAGTGGCAGTGAGGTGAAGCCCCTCACGCTGAGGCAGCGATGGCTCCTGAGGGCCCTGGACTTCCTGAAGCCACACATTGTTCATCGGAGAAACGAGAACCATGTACGTGTACAAACACACATATATTCACATTATACAGTCAAACCAAGAACTATCCAGACACCAGATATCATTTGTGATATTTTTTTACTAGTGTGCACAGGACACTTTAGTTCATTTATGTAAGTGAGGAGAGCAAAATATTATACCCAAAACTTCTTCTTTCAGTGACTACCAGTAACATTTATTAAAAATTGGGACCAAAAATGATTCAGACACTTTGAGCTGATCATGTTTTGCTGAAGTGTTTTCTCTTTAATTGCTAATGCTCTTTTCACACACAGACTGAACACAATGAAGCATTGCTTGGTCACTGGTTGAGCTAAACTGGTATTATGTAATTGTGTAGTTAAATTTAACAGCTGACAGATATTCATCATAATTCATCAGTGAGACAGTCTAACAGAAGGACGGACAAAACCAGTGAAATATCAACTGAGTTCATAACTCATATCTTATTACCATTTTCTAAACTATAGCGAATAAATTAACTGATAATGTGAGAAATGTTGAATGAATGTTGGTTTGACTGTATGTCATTATTGACGCACTGAAACTTTGGCAACTGGAAATATTCAGCCAAAAATGAATTTGAAACCGTTTTTGAGGGCCGAAATCACTGGTGGCGTTTAACTAGCGCTACTCCGATGGTGTTACGACTGTAAGCTATGCTAACATTGCCATCTTTTGTTTTAATCAGAATTAAATCATTCTGAGTTTTCGCAATGACGTTACTCGCTGCTTAACTACCATAGTGCCAATATAGCGTTGAAGAAATCAACTATTTAGTCGTTACTGTTTCTCGAAAGCCATATTACAAGAATATAAACAATGTCACGCAACATTTTCCTCAGAAAAGACATTCGATGTCCATAAACACAGTAGTTTGGTAGACAAGTTAACTCTAGAGAGGAGCATTTTGATTGATAAATACACTATATTACATTATTCATTTCTTCATTTATATTTATTTAATATTTAAATAAATCTGCCATGAAAAAGTTATTATATTAAATGTGCATTTTGAGTGTTGATTATTAATTAAATCATTAATTTAATTAATTCTCTTCATTTATAAAGCACTTTTAAACACAACCATAGGTTAACCAAAGTTAAAATGTGATCAATTGATTGATTCTTAAGTAATCTATTTTCAGTTTTGATTTCCTGCTAATTACTAATTTTAGCTTCAGTAGCTCATTAACACCCAGTGCAGCCTTTCCTCTTGATTGTTTTATTGATTGTTAAATAAACTATTTTCAGTTTCGATTTCCTGCTAAATGAAAACTTTTAGTTTGAGTAAAAAAACTAATTTCGGTGATTCATTAGTAGGGCTGGGTAACCATTCACATGTTTCGACTCAATTTCGATTCTCAATTAAATATTTTAATCATTCTGTGTCATTTTTCAATGTCAGTCTTTTCACTATTTACATGTTTATGCCTAAAATGCTATAATATTCAAAGTAGGTAACCGTCATTCTCCTCTACGCTAGGCTATTGATGAAATTAAACTATTTAACATCATTACAGGCACCGCGCAAGCCTTCCTGCCTTCCTTCCCTCCCTTCCTTCCTTCCTTCCTTCCTTCCCTTCCTTCCTTCCTTCCTTCCTTCCCTTCCTTCCTTCCCTCCCTTCCTTCCCTCCCTTCCTTCCCTCCCTTCCTTCCTTCCTTCCTTTCTTTCCTTCCCTCCTTCCCTTCCCTCCTTCCCTTCCTTCCTTCCTTCCTTCCTTCCTTCCTTCCTGCCTTCCTTTCCTTCCTTCCTTCCTTCCTTCCTGCCTTCCTTCCCTTCCTTCCTGCCTTCCTTTCCTTCCTTCCTTCCTTCCTTCCTTCCTTCCTTCCTTCCTTCCTTCCTTCCTTCCTTCCTTCCTTCCTTCCTTCCTTCCTTCCTTCCTGCCTTCCTTTCCTTCCTTCCTTCCTGCCTTCCTTCCTTCCTTCCTTCCTTCCTGCCTTCCTTTCCTTCCTCCCTTCCTTCCCTCCTTCCCTCCCTCCCTTCCTTCCCTCCCTTCCTTCCTTCCCTTCTTCCCTTCCTTCCTTCCTTCCTTCCTTCCTTCCTTCCTTCCTTCCTTTCCTTCCTTCCCTTCCTTCCTGCCTTCCTTCCTTCCTTCCTCCCTTCCTTCCTTCCCTTCCTTCCCTTCCCTTCCTTCCTTCCTTCCTTCCTTCCCTTCCCTTCCCTTCCCTTCCTTCCTTCCTTCCTTCCCTTCCTTCCTTCCTTCCTTCTTTCCTACCTGCGCACACAAGCAATCCTTTTAATAGTCAATTTCATTTAAAAATGTAAACCCAACAGGTATGAAATGTCAGAAAGAGAAAAGAACTGTTAATGAGAAGACGAGCATACAGGACTGCTGCTGTCAGTGGATAAATATAGACATATATATAAATATACTTAGCCTATTTATTATTCAGAATGCACAGTTGGAAAGAAAATATATTTATAGGAACATTTCAGCAGGCTCAAGATAATTAACACAGAGATCATTATTCATTGTTTTAATCAATTGGCCGCCATAAAACATAGTGATAATCTGCGTTCGCATGTATGTCGGCGCGCTGAACGCTCTAACCGCAAACTCCCGATATGGACTCACTAGAACGCGGAAGTAGTTGTGCAAGAAGACCGTTGTCTTTTTTGAGGGTGAGCGAAAATTGTTTCATGTGTGTCCCTTTAAATGCAAATGAGCTGCTGCTCCCGGCACAGAGGGCGGAGCTTCAAGAGCTTAGCAGAGCCATATAGAGCCCTTTGTTGTGAAGCGGGGTTTAAGGACATTTTGGGGTTCATGATGGAGGAATGTCGTGTAGTCCCGATCAGTCGTTTGTTGTAGCCCTTAAAAAGTGATTTCTGTAAAAGCAAACATCTCCCTTTGCTTTGAACTTTGAGCGTCGTAACTTTGCAGATGTTGTTTATGCTCAAGCAGCAACATTACACACTAACTAAAGTTAGAAAAGTCAAATCATAATCAACCACCCCTCTAACACCCAGTGCAACATTTCTTCTCTGCCTCCCTGTAGCTGGGCTTGCCGTCCTCTGATAAAGTGGAGGAGTGTGTGGACGAGTCGGATGAGATGATGCAGGAGACGGATAAAGACATTGACAGTTTCGACTCCATCAGCGTGTGTCTCTCCCCGATGCCCGGCACTCCCGACACCGGGATCCCCGAGGAGACGGCCTCGTACTCGCTGTCTCCCAGGAGCACGTCCAGCAAGCGCAGACGCGTGTCCGACTCGGACATCGAGCTGCAGAAGCTGGAGGTGTTGAAGCAGATGTCCGCTAAGGTCCTGGAGAACCCTCCGGCGGACTCGGCCGCGGTGTTCTCCAGTCAGGTGGCGATGGAGTACCGGCTGCTCAGCGACCCCGGCGTACAGATGCGCGTGAGGAGGAAGATCATGGCCGTCCTCTACGAGGCTCAAGACGCAGAGAGACATTACCGGCAGTCCAAGAGACACAGCGAGAGGGAACTGAAAACCGAGGAAGACGTCACTTGGATTAATTCTAATATATAGGTGTTGTAGTGTTGCTGCTGCAGTGTTGCTTGTTTTCTACGTTGTACTGAACTATTTTTCTTAGTGGAAGTTTTTGAGATAATCTACATGTAAGATAATAAAATTATTTCAACTCCTTTTCATGTCTGTGTGTGTGTTTTATTTTATGTATTTATTCCATCCAATGCCTTTTTATATATATATATATATATATATATATATATATATATATATATATATATATATATATATATATATATATATATATATATATATATTCATTCATATTTTGTTTAAATATAAAAC
>NC_140218.1:6498046-6703046 GCF_951802725.1 Rutilus rutilus | reverse complement strand
ATATATATATATATATATATATATATATATATATATATAATCTCCCGATTGCCATTCTGTGGCTTTGTGTGAGCAACAGACTGAATTTTACATTATATCCTACCATAATTCTCAAAGGTTTCCACGTAAAATGAGATTTTTAATTTTGGGTGTACTGTTTCTTTAATGTGAATGCCTCGGGGATTGTGAGGTCAGATATGTTTCCAAATGGATGGGGAACACAAGAACTCCCCAGTGAGGGATATTGGCATAATTAGATAGTTGTGGTACAAGCTCTTGATCTGGAGATTTAAAACCGTTTTGACATTTTGTGCAGCGGCGTTGAGGATATAGAAATGCTTAAGAGAAAATCACTTTGCTGTATTGAGAATGAAATCTCATTTTGTGTTTTTCTCACTTCATGAGAGGCATCTTACAAACACATTTAGATGTAATAAAATTACACTGTGCATCAAATCAATAATAACAGCACTGTGAAGCTTCCCGAACAGCATTACATGCTGAAACTCCCATTTCAAAGACACGATTATGATATTACAGGCTCTAGTAATGTTGTTTCAGAATGACAAATGGAAGCGGAACTGACGAGGCTGTGACATCATAATGGAGCTGTGTGGTGTCCATGGTAACGGTGGAACTCTGGAGTTGTTTATGTCCCTGGTAACCGTTCCGTCGATTGAGTTAATCAATGCTTCCTCACGGACTCACACGTGCACTTTTAAAAGCATTCGGTCACGTTTGCAGGCTTGAAAGCTTTGGGGGTCAAAGCGAGGTTGGATTTTCTTGACCTCTGTGCACATGCATTCACAAATACAAAGAAAGACCAACCATCGTAAGTTCATTAAATTGGCCTGAAAGGAGTCGTTACCCCATCAGTATTCACACATTACACCTGTCAATACCCACTTTACTCTTCAACCAATTAGCATTTTATATATACATAAAATTGAGAAATTTCAAAATGATGAAAATTTGACCGAATGTTGTCCTAATGATGTAAACAATTATTTATAATATATAATATTATAATAATATATTATAATATATTATAAATATATAATATATAATATTATATAATAATATATAATATTATATATTAATTTATATATAAAATTTATGTATAAATATATCTATATAATATATACATTTAATTGTTTACATCATTAGAACAACATTCGGTCAAATTGTCATCATTTTGAAATTTCAAAATTTTTCATATATACACTAGTGGGCAAAAGTGATGTCCAGCCTAGGAAAATTGACATCTTCACCCTTAAATATTATTACATTTGAACTTGTAATCATATTGCGTAGTTGTGCTTGGAGTCATTTGTTGTATTTGTGATAATAATAGTATTTGTGAAATTGTGCGACAATGTTTGTCCCAGGCTGTTATGCAAAGAAATGAACACGTATGCAAAAACACTTGAGAGAATCAACCAAATATTAATAACTGATTATGCTGTAGTTGATGTATGCTTTGTTTTTCTATGCATAGTAAAAATAAAATAAGTTGCTGTAGTTTGCCTTTTTTGCCAAATCATTTTGGTAAGTTATAAGTATAAAATATTTAAAAAACATAAAATATTTTCCTCATATTTTGATGGTTTATAAATTGTAGGGTCATTTAAAACAAATATCACTTTTGTCCACTACTGTAAATTTTAAAACACTATTTTTTCGTCATTTTTATACGTGCTGTTTTATATTTACACTTTATATTTATATAAAATTTATATTTTTATTTTATTATTTTTATTATTATTTTTTTTTTTATTTTTTTTTTGTGTGGTAAAAATAGATACAGATATTGCTTTTTTATTGTAGTTAAAAACAATACAATACATTAAAATGATATCATTCATGTTCATTTAGTGAAAAAACATAAAAGCATTGAACGGGTTGCATTGAACATATTGACTAGTAGCTCAGTCATGGAGCTGTTTTTAAGTGTATTGTCAAAAGGGCAAATATAACTCTTTCCAACTGTATTTCCCAGCCCTACTGTACATATCTGCTAAACCTCAGCGAACACACTCACAGAGAGAGAGAGAGAGCAGAGGATCCGTGTAATTCCCGTCTAGTGTCCTAATCTTATTTTAGGCTTTGAGGCACGAGCGAGTCTCTCAGGAATGTCCCGTCGCCGGCGTCAGACTCTCTGTCTTCTGGCCCGAGTCTTTAAATGCAGGAGGAGGCGGAGCTTTACGCGTGTCAGTGAACGACCACAGATTATTATTATTATATGCAAGTCTTAGTAGGAAAAGAGCTGTATAATGATACCCACACCGCTCTTAGTCTCAATAAATCTCACTTAATGCATTTCTCTTACTGAAGTGTTTTTGTCCTTAAAGGAATAGTTCACTTAAAAATGAAAATTCTGTCTTCATTTACTCACCCTTATGTTTTTTCAAACCTGTGTGAGTTTCTTTCTCCTGCTGAACAAAAGAAGATATTTTGAAGAATGTTGGTAACCAGACCGACATTTCCATAGTAGGAAAAAAAATACTATATGGAAGTCAATGGGGTCCAACAACTGTCTGGTTACCAGCAGTCTTCAAAATATCTTCTTTTGTGTTCTGCAGGAGAAAGACATTCGTACATCTTTGAAACAACTTGAGGGAGAGTAAATTATGACAGAATTTTCATCTATAAGTGAACTATTTCTTAAATTTCAGTCGCAGTATAAATTCATCTACATTAATCTCTCTCTGTATTCAGCATCACAGTGAGCAACAGTAACAGTGGTTGCTAGGGCATTGTTCCGTGGTTGTTAAGGTCTTCCAGGTGGTTGCCAAGGTGTTCAGAGTGGTTGCTAGGACATTGCTAATGCAGTTGCTAAGGTCAAATTCTTCTTCCAGGGGGTTACTAGGTCATTGCTCTGTGGTTGTTAAGGTCTTCCAGGTTGTTGCCAGGGTGTTCAGAGTGGTTGCTAGGTCATTGCTCTGTGGTTGTTAAGGTCTTCCAGGGTGTTGCCAGGGTGTTCAGAATGGTTGCTAGGACATTGCTAATGCAGTTGCTAAGGTCAAATTCTTCTTCCGGTTGGTTGCCAGGGTGTTCGGAGTGGTTGCTACTGTAGGTCATTGCTCCGTGGTTGTTAAGGTCTTCCAGGTGGTTGCCAGGGTGTTCGGAGTGGTTGCTAGGACATTGCTAATGCAGTTGCTAAGGTCAAATTCTTCTTTCGGATGGTTGCGAGGGTGTACGGAGTGGTTGCTGCTAGGTCATTGCTCTGTGGTTGTTAAGGTCTTCCAGGTTGTTGCCTGGGTGTTCAGAGTGGTTGCTAGGGCATTGCTAATGCAATTGCTAAGGTCAAATTCTTCTTCCGGGTGGTTGCCAGGGTGTTCGGAGTGGTTGCTAGGTCATTGCTCTGTGGTTGTTAAGGTCTTCCAGGTGGTTTCCAGGGTGTTCAGAGTGGTTGCTAGGACATTGCTAATGCAGTTGCTAAGGTCAAATTCTTCTTCCGGGTAGTTGCCAGGGTGTTCGGAGTGGTTGCTAGGGCATTGCTCCGCGGTTGTTAAGGTCTTCCAGGTGGTTGCCAGGGTGTTCAGAGTGGTTGCTAGGACATTGCTAATGCAGTTGCTAAGGTCAAATTCTTCTTTCGGATGGTTGCCAGGGTGTGCGGAGTGGTTGCTAGGTCATTGCTCTGTGGTTGTTAAGGTCTTCCAAGTGGTTACCAGGGTGTTCGGAGTGGTTGCTAGGGCATTGCTAATGCAATTGCTAAGGTCTTCTTCTGGGTGGTTGCTAAGGTCTTCTTCTGGGTGGTTGCTACGGTGTTCAGAGTTTAAGCATGTTGCTATGAAGTTAATAATATCGTCTGGGTGGTTGCTAAGGTGTTCAAAGTGGTTGGTAGGGCATTACACTGCGGTTGTTAAGGTCGTCTTCCGGGTGGTTGCCAGGGTGTTCAGAGTGGTTGCTAGGGCATTGCTAATACAATTGCTGAGGTCTTCTTCCGGGTGGTTGTTAAGGTGTTCAGACTGTTAAGCATGTTGCTATGAAATTAATACGATCGTCTGGGTGGTTGCTAGGGTGTTTAAGTCGTTGCTAGGACATCAATCTGTATTTGCTAAAGGTGTCTAGAGTGTTTTAAGCATCTTGCTATGAAGAAGATCTGGGTGGTTGCTAGGGCCTTGCTGTGCAGTTACTAATGTCACCTTCTGAGTGGTTGCCAGGGTGTTTTGGATGGTTGCTAGGGCATTGCCATGCCATGAAGTTGCTAATATGTTCAGAGTATTTTAAACATGTTGCTATGAAGTTACTAAGGTTGTTACTAGGGTATTCTGAATGGTTACTTGGGCACTGATATGCTAAGGTGTTCAGAATGTTTTAAACCATTGCTATGAAGTTAAAATCCTCTGAGAGGTTGCTAGGGCGTTGCTATGTGGTTGCTAAGGTCTTCTAAATGGTTTCTAAGGCCTTGTAGGTGTTTGTCAAACACTCTGTCACAGCTTTCCCTTGTAATCAGTCAATCTTAAGTCTGAGAGACTGCACAGCATCATCCACATACATCACTTCCTGTCACATATTTAATCCAGCATCACCTGATACAGTACAGAAGCGTTTAATTCTGTCATGTCCATTTCAAGTCTAGTGAGATGGTCTCATTATTTCCTGTATAGATTCTACTATCGACCTCTGACCCTGTTGTCATAACAGCAGGCTTGAGTTACCGTGCATGAGGCCCGTTTATCTGTTAATGATAACGAATGTATAGGGACGAGCGATCTGCTGTCTGCCACACTCAGATCACATTACCTCATATTTAATTAAAACGCCCCTATTTATAGCATCTGCCACCACAGTCCACTGGTGGAGCGTCCCACTGATCTGAGACCGGAGCTTTTTATGTGTGCTGAAGTAAGATCAATCTTTTTTTAAACATTACATTTTTTTTAATAACATTTAAATTAGAGATTAGAGACCGATTATCGGTATCGGCCGATAAAAGCAATTATTTTCACTATCGGCCATCGGCATCAACACAAGTGACGTCACTCTTCAGATCAGCGAACCTTCATCTGTACCGCCTCTTTACGAATGTTTTGCCCGTGTGTGTGTGGATCAAGTGTGTTAAAGTGCAGACGAAACATTGTGATCACCCCCTGGTGGCTGGCTGCAGTATTGTTCATAAACCCCACCCTCTTCATGTAAGCGAATGAGACGCAAGCCAAACTAAAAAATCCATTTATGCTTCAAATAATTTTTTTACGAAGATGGTTTGTCATTTTAGGTCGTTCTTATCTGACATTTGTTCAAATGTTCTTTTTTCACAATCAGTTTGATATTAGTTTTAAATTATTTGATAGGGAGGACTAGTGTCAATTTCGTTGGCCAAATCTATGAGCTAAGCTGGAGTTTATCAATCTCCATTTAAGATTTTTTGCTTAAAGTCCCCCTGCAGTCAATAATTGTATCCCTTAAACTCATATTTGATCACCAAAATTACATATTTAAATGTTTTTTCCTTGAAAAAAAAATCTTCATGCCTTAAAATATCTTGAATGTAACTCGACACCCTTGCCTAATTTAGTATACGTGGTTCTATGAATATGCAAATGAGCCCCGCCTCCACTCACTCACTCAGCTCAGAGATCCACTGGTTGACGATCACACGTTGATCTGATTGGTTACAAGGTAGTTTGTGACGTCAGAAACACCAGCGATTTCAAAGTGTGTTTTTGAGACTGTCTTTGGTTCACTGCCGTTTTAAGGAGAAAATACTCAGCAATGCTGTCGACTTATGAATTTACACATTGTTTGACTTAAAACACATTAAAATCACCACATAAACACATTAAAAGCTGGATATTCACCACAGGGGGACTTTAAATGAAAGTGTCATTCAGTCGGTCTGTCCCTTCACGAGCCTCTTGTGCCGTTTACTGCCATCAAACCTCAGTGATGAACTGTAATAAAGCTAAACATGAATCTGGACTATATTTACAATTGTGGCTGCGGAATAAAACATTTTTTTTATGTTGTTTTAATAGAAAAACATTAATGTAGTTTGGAATTATTGGATTATTAGGAATTCAAATTTTTGAGAGAAGTTTCTTGTTTTCCCAGTATGACAAATAGCCTGTAATAAATCAGGAAACTAGATGAGGTCAAATAAATCATGCGTATGAGTCATTATCTCAGTTTGTGCTTATGTGTGAAAGTGCATAACATTTTCAGATAACGTCATTGCAATTATAATTTTGAGTAAAATAATTGTGATTATCAATTTAAACATTATGCAGCATGATGAAAAAGTGAACGTTGTGACTAAAACTAGACTAAACAAAAACAGGACAAGGTTGCCTAAATATGATAAAAACTAAAAAGTTGATACTGTGGCTCCACCTCACGATCACTACGGCACAGACTCGGGCTCCAAATGACGTAACCAGTGCAGGATCTTATCAGTTATTTGTGGGATATCATGGCTTAATTTTTCTATAGTGGAAAGCAGTGAGTGCCTTTGTCCACCCTCTGGTCTCTGTAATCTTCCTCTCGCGTCTGTCTGTCTCGGGCCGTGCCGTTCGGACACAAGCACACCATTCATGCGCTGATAAGATCCACACGTGCTGCGCTGACCCTGAAGCAGAACCAGCAGGTGCGGGTCCAGTTTAACCAGAGCGATCACAGCGCTGATGTAGAACCAGTAAAGCCTGACTGTGTTTGCAATCTACAGAACGTCCAGCAGCATCTGGTTCTAGATTAAAATATTAGACACTGGAGATGGTTTGTTTGTTTTTTGTTCGCCCTTTTTTCGCCTTTGGCTTTTGGCTTGCTTAGTTGGGGACATTTAATTTAATTTTCAACTCTTACTTAAGCTGGACTGTGATGCTATTTCCTTCTAGAAACAAACTTTGTTGCATTATTTTTCTGTTATCACTGTAAAGCTGCTTTGAAACAATCTGTATTGTAAAAAGCGCTGTATAAATACAGGTGACTTGACTTGACTAGAACATGTCAGTTACAGAGAAGAAAGGCACCATAACATGATGCAGCAAAGCTTTGTTGCTGTAAGGCATGTTCAGAATAGCTGACCTGGGGTCAGGTCTTTGTGTAAACACCATTTAATTAAATTGTGTGTATGTATGTGTGCTTAAGGTACTATAGTTTCCATATTCTGTCCTCCATTGGAACAACAAAAAACACATTTCAATGGTTTTAAAGATCAATAATGACTGTGGGAATCCCATAGATTGTATAAAGCAATGGACGTAGTGTGCGTGACGTCACACGTAGTGTTTCTGAAGAGCATTTTTGAAGCCCAAAGTGGGCGTCGCCATCTTGGCCGCGCGTCACTCCCGGATAAACTGAAAATGGGCAAAATGTCGGGATTAGCTGAGGTCACGTGACGCTAACAGACAGCAGACAAACTGCTAGTAGTGACATCAGCGGCAATCCACCTGTCACTCAAGTGGCCACGCCCTTAATTATGCAAAACGTTAAGGCGTAATATAATTTACACGGATGATTAATAAAAAAAATCACCCCCCTCACAGTTTTCATGAAGGGCAAAATTTGCTATATGGACCAAAACCACTTTTTGCACCAGGCTGTAAACACATTTTTTTTCTGCTGTAAAGCTGGGCATATTAACATGGGGGTCTATGGGATTGACTCTCTTTTGGAGCCTGTCTCTAGTGGCCAGTCGATGAACTGCAGTTTAAGTCACTTCCGTGTTGGGTTCACGAGAGAGACCGGAAGGTTGCCGTTTGGGGAATCCTAAACGCATCTGTTGGTAGATTTTGTTCTGTTGCCTTTAAATGAGAGGAGACTTTGTACAGAGATGATTGTCAGTAGGCATTAAGTGCTCACCACACACACACACACACTGCTCTTATTAGAGTGTCTTCTGTGAATGTGTTTGAGTGGTGCTGGATGTACCACATGTGCTGTAGATCTGCGATGTAAGAGTCGCCCAGAGGCAATTCTGCCTACACTTATTCCAGCCTCGCTGAAACACTTCCCAACCCATAAATCCCTTAGAAGTCTCAGACCGCGGGCATGAGACGGCTGACCACGTCACACATGGATGCTGTTTTATTACGGGAAGACCCCACTGGAGCGATGACAAAGGGAGTTACACCGGACCCTTAATGGATCTTGGTGTGGACTTGATCAGTATAAACCAAAGAAAGGGTTTGGCTTTCAAAAGGTTAATCTGATTATAGTCAAGCATCACTATTACTATAGTATTACTTTTTAAGCTGCATACCACTCATTTTTCTCTTTCAAAAAGTGTTATAATAAGCCATGAACCAAATCAACCAGCTGTGAGGTGAATCACAAGAGTACAAACTTTGATTTGGTATACTTATGGATTAGGCATGCACAATACCATATCGGTCGATATCGGTTCATTTTTAATGTTATCGTTATCGGTCCGATAAGAAAATTTGGCCGATATATTAAAGCCGATAAATAATGTATTATTTCCTTCATCTGAGACAGTTCAGATGCGCGCTGTTCAACATGATGGGTTTAAACAGCTTGAAATATGATTGGAGAAAAAAGTGCAACATGTACAGCACAAATCTGTCATATCGGCTGCATAAAATTATAACGAGAACATTTTAATTGTGTGTTTGGGACATGGATTTTAATGGTGAGTCTTTTGTTTTTGTAATCAGGCTCTCAAAAATTACATAAAAACTTGGATTTAGATTTATCAGCCAATATATCGGTTATCTGCCTTCAAATATAAAGAATTATCGGTTATCGGTATCGGCCAAAATGTTCATGTCGGTGCATCCCTAATATGGATAGATGGTAGATAGGTAGAACTTAGAAAGAATATATTTTGCATTATATGAATACTAATATTTAATTATTGTGAGAGCATAGGGAGACTGAGCTTCATGGGAGTGGACATGCGATTTTGTTTGTCGATTCTCTGATTGGAGGACCTTTCTTTGCAGAATCATGGGTAATGTAGTTTTTCACCAGGAACTCTACCGTTGAACACGATTATTTAAAAAAGTTGAAATAGTGCGAGCTGACGGCTTCCTTCAACAGAGGCGTACAGGGCTCAACGCTAAGGTTTTTTAATATTTTTTTTACTGTGGTTCACATTTTTACTTGTCCAGCCAAACCTCTCACTGGCCCCACCAGGAAAAAAAGTAATAAATAAATAAAATAAAATAGCCTAGGTATTGTTTTCATTGATTTTGACTAATAACCTTAATAAATAAGGTTATGACACCAAAAACTACTAGCCTAACTCGTATAAATTTCTAATATTTTGTCAGTAAACACAGAAATAGTCATAACAGTAGTTTCCAGGTAGAGAAAATGAATCAAATGTAAAATTACTGCATCACAGTCTTCACAGTATAAATTGAATATAGATGAATCCTTATTAAAGTAACAAAAGTTGTTCAGTCACGAGCCGTGAGTCTTTTCTTGTTTGATTAACATTAATGGTACAGACAGCAGGTTTATTAGGCTGCTGTCACTTTAAGAGCTGCACAGATCCAATATACTGATACACAGGCCTTATATTTCTCTCCTGTTTATGTTCACTTAAGACATAACTGACTTTGTTTACGAGGATACCCTGATATACCATTGATTAACAACGTCTTAGCTCGCAGTAGGTCTATCTTTAAAGCTTTACAAGTTATCCTTCAAAATGAATTACATTATGGAGAAAATGAATGTGATTTTACTTCCTGAAGCTGACTGTTGTACTCTACTGCTCAGTGTTAGGGTTAGTGACTGGAACAAACCACTAACCATCATTATTAAGCTTTGGCTAAACTACTTTTCTAAGCAGTTGGCTTAGAAAATTGGCTTTTGGATGATAAAATAGCCCCAAAAAAACCCATAGACTTGCATTGATGGAGGGATCCAAGCCGTATCTACAGACCAGACACCAGTTGCATTAACTAAGCCACTATGTTAAGACTGTGTCTTAAGAACTAGTTTTAGCAACTTTCCAATTAGACCAATCTACCATTTTTTTGTAACTGACTTGAAAAAGTTAGGAGTAGTCTTGATTGAAAAAAATTAAATGACTAACTTTTAAGACTAGTCTAAGCATTTTATGCTAGGGATGCACTGATATGAAAATTTTGGCCGATACCGATAATTCTCTATATTTGAAAGCCGATAACCGATATATTGGCCGATAAATCTAAATCCATAATTTTTGAGAGCCTGATAAAGTCTTATAATATTATAAAATTATAATGTTCTCTTAACTTTTGCACTTTACTGTATTTTCCTTTCTCAAGTGATTTTAATCATATTTTAAGCAATTCAAAACCATCATGTTGAACAGTGCACATCTGAAGTGTTTTAGCTGAATCTTTTATTCATTGCTTTTAAAATATCGGACAATTTTTCTTATCAGGCCGAAAATGACAACATTAAAAATGAACATATACCGATATGGTGGCTGAGATATCCTGCATCCCTAGTTTATGCAACCACATACTAATGCACTAAAAAACCACTCTTTTTTGGTGTACCACTCAAACTGAAGTCTGTTGTCAGTCAAACTTGAGTCTACAACAGAAATCTGGTGTGAAAACCAGATTTGCACGGATAGTTTGATGTCTAACTGATCATTCATTCTGCGACGTAGACCTCAGCCTCCTAGAGCCGAGAGACTTGTTAAGCTAGTGGAAACCTAACTCGGCTAATATCATTGGCAGATCAGCAGCGCTGAGATAAGACGACTGTGGTGTGTGTGAGATCAGGATGATGGCGGATTCGAGGATCATTTCTGGGGGAAACGGCAGCTTCGGCATGAAACGCAGGAGATTGATTTATTAGCCCTGCGGTTGGCATGACAACAGCGGCCTGTGGATGGAATAGAAGATTGTTGCTAAATTGTTCCATCTGTTCCATTTTCCAGTTGTGGTTTCCCGGGGATTTGTCTTCTGTTATTTGATAGATGAACTCCAGGATAGATTCCTCTTGATGAATGTTATCATATCAGGTCAGCAGCAAATCGAAGCAGCGGCGATTCGAGTGTCTTACACTGTGTCCCATTTTAGACAATGGAGGTCAATCAAGAGCCTGCGGGATTGTGATAACTTAATTATTATTTGTAATATACAAAAAATCAAATGTTATTCATTTACAAATATTTATGTATTTATTTATTATGCATACATATTTATTATTGATTTAATAAATATTACATTAAATAAAATGTATTTATGTATGTATATATATATATATATATATAGTACATTTTATATATATTATATAATTATATAAAGTATTACCAATAATACTGATTAATTAATTTATTTTATTTGTTTGTTTATTTATTAGGGGCGTAACAGTGCACTCATGTTACGATTCGGTTACTTACGATACTTTAAAAAAAGCCAAAATAGTTAAAATTATGTTTTTTTTAAAATATATATTATCATTATTACTTCTAATAAATATGGTAAACATTTAACAAAAAAGTTAACTAAAATAATGATTTTAAAGTGAGTGTTATGCCAGTAAATGCCCTAGTAGGATTGCTGAAGTCTAACCTCGAGCTCATGGCAGATCTGTCCGTGTCCGTGAACATTCGATGCTTCCCGTCTAGACAGTGTTAATCATCACATTCCAGATCAGACCGGCATCAAAGCTCAAACTTCACTTCACTTGATCTGGACGAAACACTTCCAGTAAACACTCTCATCGCAATTCAAAGTTTCACATCTGTTTCTGCCTTTTTTTCTTTTTCGTTTGCCAGCCACAGGCTTTTGTACTGACAGATATAGTTAGTCATATCCTAAAATATTCATTAAAACATCTTGCTTTTGATATTTTATCCAGGTTATGTCTAAAAAATAAATAATAATAATTGAAATATGTAATAATAAATTGGAATCCTTTTTTTATTATTTTGGGGTGAATTTTAACCCAGACATTTCTTGATAGTTTTCTCATTTTTATTGTTTAGTGCATCTCAACAGCATATAGGCCTACTTAATTTAGCTTTAACGGCTCAGGAAACTGAATCTACAATCACATGAGAGCAATTTTCCAAGGTTTAGTTGTTGTGACCTTTGAGATGCCGCAGCAGCAGATGGTGCATTTGGTGGCTCTTTTATCTGTATTCTTAGGTTACTGTAATGTTTTTAGCTGATTTAGTGTAGAGATCTATCCGATCTCACCTGCTGCTGGGAACACACACACACTCTTGTGCTTCTGTAATGCTGTTTGCATTAACCGCCTCACACTGCCGGAATCCGTCGGCCCGCAGAAAGCCCATCTGGAACACAGTATCTCAGAAACAAATCAGGCCGAGGGTTTGGTGACGCACCTTGTTGGCTTTCCAATGGTAGATTGTAATTTATCGACTTTTATCCCAGCTCAGGATTTATTTCCAAGTTTTTGGCTGTTCCTCTCATAGACTGTAATTGGGTAGCATTTGAAGCATGTGCTTGTTTTCCAAAGACTTCAGCAAAACACACTGTTTTGAGCCAAGTTACGTCACTCAGCGCCTTTGGCATGGAGAATACGGAAACTAAGACTAATGTTAATTTACTTCTTTTTTTTTTCATAAACTTTAATTCGTTTTCTAATAAGGCATTCACTTCAAGCATGAGGTCTGAAGAGGATCAAATCAATCAAATAGGCCTACATTTTTGACCGGTACCGTACATGTATAATTAATTGCAAACTTTGAGTCAAATTTTACATTTGAAAGTCTAGCCTATATAAGACCAGCTGGAAATGATCACTTCAAACTGGTCTTGTGTGTTGTATTGATATGCATCTTTGACAACTTTACATTATTTTGTGTATATTTGATCCTCTTCAGACCTCAAGCTTGAAGTGTATGCCTTATTAGAAAACGAATTAAAGTTTATTAAAAATCAAGCATGAGGTCTGAAGATGATCAAATCAATCAAATATATACACAAAATAATGTAAAAGTTGTATTGAATGAAGGGATCATTTCCAATGCGATCGTCTTAAATGCTTCCAAATTTTCTGAAATTTGACTCAATGTTTGCAATTAATCATATACATTTGTACACTACCGTTCAAAAGTGTATAATGTTCATCAGCACACTCATCTTAGTCTACAAAGACTGTTTGTATTTTCATTTTGATGGAAGGTCAAGTGCATTGAATTGTAATAGGTATCCCATACAGAGCATTCACCAAATATGCTTCAGAATATAGTTTGAGGCACAAAATAATGCAAGGCAGTTTATTAGTCTCATGGTCTGGTCTTGGATCAGTTTTTCCAAACAGCAGGACTCAACAATTGAGGGTTGATTTAGGGTCGGGGAGAAGCACTGTCACGGGGTAATCGGAGAGGAGCAGATGTGTCGAGGTCGTCTGCTTCCTTATCTGACTTTTTCCACTGTTCTTTCTGTCTGTTTGGCAATGGAAATTCACAGAAGTGTTTCTGTAATTCACCCTGGGACACAGTTGGTCCTAAATCAGTTGGCAGCTTTCTTTTGTTTCGCAGCTTGCCTGAAAAAATGCAGATAAGGCCGTTCTTGTGCGCTACGAGTCTGCCTTTAGCCTTCATCAGCATTGCATTTATATTTTTGAACGATTTACTTGTGGATAAATACACGAATTGTTGCTCTTAGATAATTTTGGAAACAGTGCCAATAAAATCATGCGTTGATGAAATGTTTTTGGTAGTGAAAACAACTGCAAAAGTTGGTTTTAGTGTTGTTTGTGGTTGATGCATGTGTTCAGGTCACCCTGTTAGCATTCGAAAAATGTTGCAATGCTTAATGGGTACTTAGCGCTGACCAAAAATATGCTGCTTTGAGAGCCGCTTCTTTGAAAGAGTCTCCCTGTTTCTGCGTCCCTTGATCTCTTTTCCCTTACACTATCCTTTTGCACTTTCCTTTTCTCTCTTTCCCTCCCTCGTTTTATTTCCCTCCCTTTTTCTTCAAGGTACTCTTTCTTTCCTTCTTTCTGTCTCTCTGGCGTTCTTTCGCTCCCTCTGTGTTTGCCAGAAGGAGGTTCACTTCGTAGTCTTGGCAGCATTTTGTGTAATAAACTCCACACTAACGCTGGCTCATAAACAAATAAACCCAGGCACTCTGCGACGTAATTTCATCAAATCCTCCCCCGTGCTCTCTTTGCTCTCCTACCACGCCAGCGAAGCCATCTGTCTGTGCGAAAGGTTCTCAGTCTTTGTAAACTCTCCTCTGGTGTCTCCCATCATTTTGTATTTGTGTCTGCGATTCCACTCTCGTGTCATGACATCATCCTGAAAGCTTAAAGCTCTTTTGTAGACAAAAACAGATGGCTGAACTTTCAGCTGGAAAGAAAACAATGGCTCTTTAGTGCCTTGTTAGCTTTGGGTATTAAGTTGTAGTGGACAGGTAAGGATATAACAGATTAAAAAGGTTTACCAACAATTACCACGTTGACTATTGTGGTTTACAACGATATATTGGTAACCCTTTACAATAAGGTTCATTAGTTAACCTGAACTAAGAATGAACAATACTTCTTCAGCATTTCTTAATCTTAGATATTATTAATTTCAACATTTACTAATACGTTATATTCTCAACTCAACTCAACTCAACTGTTATTCATAAAGCACTTTCAAAACCATTAGAATGGACCAAAGTGCTGTCCATAAATAGTAAATAACTCTAAAATACATAGAAATATAAAATAACATCAAAACACGACACCAAGAAAATCATACAACCAATCACTCACAGTTCTCAGACCTAATTAAACGGCAAAAGCTTGATAAAATAAGTCTAAGTCCTTTTTAAAAGTGTCCATGCTTGATGAGGATTTTAAAGATAATGGCAACACATTCCAAAGTGCAGTTAGTAAATATACGTTATATTAGTTAATGCACTGTGAAGTAACACGAACAAACAATGAACAGCTGGATTTTTATTAACTAACACTGACAAAGATTAATAAATACTGTAACAAATGTATTGCTCATTGTTAGTTCATGTTAGTTAACATGCTAACCTTATTGTAAAGTGTTACCGATACATTTGTCGCCAACTGCTAATCCACTTTTCCCATTTGATTCTAGGGTTTGTCCTTCCAACTGAAGAAAACCATGAAATCTGCCACTTACAGCACCTGAAAGAGATTTACATAATCAAGACGCAATGGAAGAGCCGTACAAAGATTCTGTAGCCGTAGACATGGCGAAGCCCCAGGAGGAGGCCACCAACACTGATGCAGTTGGGAAACTCGAGGGAGAAGCCACTCCAATTATTACAGCCGAGACATGGAACGTCAGTTCTCCAACCATCACAAAACGATCCCTATCACCCCTGCTAACAATACAAGCCACCCCAGTGGTGACCCCGGCTGCGGAGTCTCCCAATGGTGTCGCCCTGAAGGTTGCTACAACTGTGCTTCAACCAATCTGCTTGGGAGAGAGTCCAATGATGTTGCCCATCCTTGCTGGTCCAGCTGCCTCTCAAGTTGGACAATCAGGGACAACTTCATATCTAATGACTAGTCAAGGTCCTGTATCCCTACCTCTGGTCTTGGAACAACAAGTCCTCCAACATTTGAATCCTCAATTACTTCAACAAACAGCGACTTGTCCTCTCCCGCTACAGAACAACATACTGTGCCAGAACCCTTCCCTTGCTCTCGGACCACCTCCAGTCCTTGACCAGAAAGGCTCAAATCCAGTGTTGGATACTAGTCTACTGACTCTTCTTCAGAACCCTAACTTTGCGGCAATCTTGCAGGACCTCTTCCCTGGCCAAGGGAACTCTTCGCCCGGTTGTCACCAAGCGTCTTCCCCGCAAGTAGACCTCGCCTCTGCGTTTCTTTCTCCTCCGCCTCTTACACACCCCTACATTTCTCCACTAGCCTCTCTGGTGCCTCCAGCCACCCTCCTCGTGCCCTATCCTGTTGTGATCCCGCTTCCAGTGCCTCTTCCAATCCCAGTGCCAATCCCAGTCCCGGTCTCAATGTGCAAGGACTCAAAGATTGAGGTAGACTCCCCTAAACCGGCTTGTACTTCGAGCAAAAGCACACAGACGTCACCTAGTGACATCTCCCCTCATTTGACATTAGCCAACAGGGAAATGGCAGTAGTCCAGCAACCTTTCCCCTCTTGCTCGTCCCCTGTAGCGACAGACGGAGAAGTGCTAGACTTATCCATAAGGGCGCCTCAACCGTCAACGCATGTTGATATTCCACAAGGGATCCAAGCGTTTCAGCAAGACAGTGTCCTTGATTTGTCTGTACCTAGTATAAGAAAGACATGCATCAAGTCTCGTAGCACGTACGGGCCATTGGCCCCAGAGCGGGAGAGATTGTGCCACATTGGGGACGATGTTAGCAGCGGGGCTTTGGCTCTTGGGGTTCTTCGACCGGTAGATTGCACGCCGAAGCTAGATACCAAGTTGCTGAGTGGTTTAGCATCTCTAGAGTTCAGCAGACAGCACAAGTGGGTTGTAGATAGCGGTCATGGTAGCGCTATGGCTGAAGCTGTACATAACTCTGCGCTCTCCGGAAGCGGCAACATCGAGATCGTCAGCACGTCGCAGACTGCCAAAGTCATCGTGTCGGTCAAAGACGCCATGCCTGCCATATTCTGCAGCAAGCTAAAAGGATTGTCCGGCGTTTCTACTAAGAACTTTTCCATTAAACGTGACTCGAGTCAGGGGGGATTCGCAACACTGCCCAGGATCCCGGGGGATCAGCGAGGAGAATCAAGTGACCCGCTCAAAAAGATCTCCAAAAACAGAGGTATCAAACTGAAGAAAGTGAGCTCCCAGGAGATTCACATACTCCCCATAAAGAAGCAGCGGCTGGCAGCGTTTCTACCCAGAAAATAACACATGCTCTTGCTTTCAGAGGGAGAAGGGAAAACCAAGGACATGGGCAAAGAAACAGCTACTGAGGTGTAGCTACTGTGAAAATAATCGGTCTGAGAAATTTAACCAGGGTATGATGATGCTAAATGCATTCCTGGCAGAAACAAGGCCTAAAGCTTGTTTTCCAAGCTGTCCATATGATTTAGACTGATGCAGGCTGCCTCTGGCCTGACATTTAATCCATTCATTATAAAGCATTCAGCTGAAGTCAACAGGATAATGCTCCAAGTAAAAGAACCAATCTGAACAGGCCAAACTGCACTACTACTGATATTCTTTAGCATTTGCAGCATTAACGCCAGAATCGTTTCCCTTCCTATGCATTTTGATTTTGGTCACACATCATCCTCATGAATGATTCATCACACTTAATCTGCATTGCCATTAATATGCATGAGGTCTGTTTTGAAACCTGGCCAGCTGTCAGCGAGAAACGCGTCGTGTAGTGTTGCTGACAAATTCTCCTCTTGCTAATATGCTTTTTTTTTTTGCCGAACTCTTGCTCTCCCGTCGCTGTTTACACTTAGAGTGCAAGACGTTTCCCATTTTTGGTCCTAATGAACTGTAGAAGGGGGAACCGTGACCTTTTGCTTCCCTAATCACTGTATTAATCAGTGGGGCATTGGAGCGGAGGATCCTCTTTGAAGAACAGGAGGGGTAAGCAGTTAGCATGGCAGCCTGATAATGACTTGGCAAAGCGCAGACCTCAGTTTCATTAAGTCTGATGATTGGAGGAAATGGTTGTCAGTAGCAACAAAGCATAGTTTTCATCATCCTCCCTTCAGGGGGGGGGGCAGAAAACCTCCCCCCACCCGCCCCCAACCAAATTAAAACTAAATAATCATCAGGGGTTCGTCCCTAAACACAACAAATCTGAGTGAAATGGCTTATTAATGCTGTTTTTATGGCCGTGGGTTCAACTCCAAGTCATTTTTTTAGATTATTGTCCGCCAGCTGTGTGAACACACACACACAAGGAGAGTTTAAGTTTTAACAGTGTACGGATTTTAATGGTCTTCATAACGATACCTACAGTGTTTTGGACGGTGAACTGACCAAAATGGACCGAAAGTGTTTAAAACTAAATCCCTTAGCAAGCATCATGGTCATGTTTTCATTCTTTATACATGTTACTGGTCTTATTGTGCAAGATTCATCAGTGTGTGTTATTCCACGTGTTTTGTAATCTTTCATGACAATGAGATGACTTTTATTGTCTTTCTGGGTGATGTCAGCAAGGTTGCACAAGCAAATAGGCTAACATTAAGGCTATTCAGTCATTGTTTTAAGCTGCTGTTGCAAATCTTGATAATAGATAATGCAGCAATTTAAAGCCAAGTAACATTACTGGAATACAGTTTTCCGCAATAATAGAAAAATTGAAAAAGTATGAATATGGAGAGATGCTCTCGACCTTCAGTCCCAGTCAAAAGGCCTCTTCAAAAGTGTGTGCTGGTGATCTTTACAATTAGGGCCGGCTCTTTTCTAATGGATAAAATCAAGTGCCACCCTACATTTACTTTTCATCTTTGATCAGATTTTTTCAAAAACAGATTGTGAATGCACTAAAATTGGTATTATTGTAGCTTTTTATGTGGTTGTGATGTTTGGAGTTTGATTGATAGCGTGAGGGCGTGTATCGAACCGCAGGTTTCCACCCTCTCATTAACCTTCTGATCATCCCAGTTTAGCAATCTTATTAACTTATTAAAACAGTTGACAGACACCAATCACAAACTGAAATCAGCCCAGTGAGCATGCCACAACTTAAACCAGATATCTATATAGAGAGAGAGATTTTTGCATTGTGACATTATTATTTGTGACAAATTAATTTTCCCTCTAATAATTGTCTATGTATGTGTATATTTACTACAAAATATTACGGTGATACAAATTTGTAGAATTTTGTACTAGTAAAACAGTAAATATTTACAATATTGACTTTTTGTGCATTACAATAATGAGAATTTGGATGTGAAAATGCCTGGTGTTTATGATGAAAATAATACCACAATGCAAAAAACAGGCATAATTATTTTTTTTTAAGCAAAATCGAATGGTTTATTTCTGATAATTTTGGGGTGCAATATGACCTGCACGTGCTCTCGACATTTCACCCAAAATATAATTTCCGAACAACGTGAGTGAACTTAATAAATCAAATATTGTTCTATAGCGAACATGTTACATTCCAAACATACTATTTAAAAATAATTTAAAAGTATTTAAATAAGTATTTAAACTAATTAACTGGTAACTTTTAAATGCAGACAGAACATCTGCCAGATGTAAGCTAAATAATCTTGATCTTGGGCTACGGCCAAACCAAGATGAGTCTAATTTGGTCACAGATGAAGATTTAAGGAGCAATGTAATGGATTGGCTCAGATGAGACTTTCCTTCAGGCCACTTTCAGCAGAACCGAAATGAGATCCGACACACTCCCTCAGAATAGAAAAAAAGGAAAATGAAAATAATGAGCCAGGATTCATTTTGACTTGTCAGTGTGAAATGTGCTGACTCGTGTTTGTGTGTTTGTTTATTGGAATTCCTGCAAGGCGTCCGAGTTCAGGAAAGGATTTCATGTCGAACTGATTGAACTTCCTCAAAAATAGCAGCTTGACAGATCTCCTCCATTTTCACACAGTTCGCTCAAATATTGGTTTATACAAATAATACATCTGATGAACTGCTGTGCAATTTATTCCTTGTTTTTTTTACTGTCAGTACTGAAGTGTGTGTGTGTGTGTGTGTGTGTTTACTGTAAAGCCTTAAATCATTTCCCGGCCGGCATGTGATATATTTTCACTCTTCCCAGATCCACACGCAAGAAAAAAAAAACAATCACCATCAGCATGAATACCAGAAGTTTATGAATAAACCATGACTGTTTCTATGATGTGAATTAATTTATGTGTCAGATGACCCTCCAACTCTTTTATAGGTATTGAAATTTTAAGTATTGAATGTTTTTTTTTTTAACCATGAACAACTTTTGTAAATAACTGAATGGGTAAAAGAATGAAAAAAAAGAGAGTCTGGTGATGTTTTAAATTATTTATTTATTATTTGTATCATTTAAAATGTCGAAAATGTGTATGTGACGAATGCATTAGCTTTAAAAATTTCATGATTAAAAACGTCTCTGGTATCAAGAGCGAAGCTTGTTTAAGGTTTTTTTTTTTTTTCAGTTTTCGAACATTTCATGACAAGTATTGATATTCAATAATCTGCTTAATCTATATGGCACGACGTTACGAATACATTTTTTTTTTTTTTTTTTACAAAAAAAAATGAAAAGTTCAACAAAGGAACGGAATAACCTAAACAATCACATTCACAACTAACTTGAAATGCTACGATACAAAAGATGGAAAAAAACCTGAGAAGTCTCAAAGTAAAGCAAGGCAGTTTTTAAAATGGACATTTCCTCCCGGTAAAAAGCGCTGGAAGGCAGTTCAGGATATATTCAACAACCAATCCGTAACGTATCGTCACATTTCCCAACGTGTTGTAGCTTAAAATATTTCTTCTCTACAAAAAATGTACATTCCTGTTGCTGAGTTTTATGGTTAAACCCATAATACACCATTGACGTCTGATCTATCAATGCAAGTGATAAAATATCAACACAAACTTCAGGATTAAAGATGGGAGGCCAGTGCGAAACACACCGGCATTCACATTACATCAAATTCCCACTATTTTAGTGATATTTCCATAGACACCTACAGCAATGCTCGACTGAAGTGACGTGGTGTCTGTTGAATACTGTCCTCCGGCAGGTGTGGATGTCCGGTTTTAACGGTTCTCACCGTGACTCTGCAAACACTGCGTAACACACACATCAAACCCAAACATTCCCAAGATAGGAGCTCGACGTGAAGGCCTCGGGTTTCTGTAACAAAACTGACGCCAAGTCAAACAAAAAGCGCTCTGGAACGGCGACACTCGTGACACTGACAGATTCCCCCGTCCTTCGCTTCTTTAGAGAGGACTGGAAAACAAGTAGCGACAGAAGAAAAATACAGCAGACGGAAAACTACAACGATCATTTATAATCAGTGCGGTTCACTGATGCGTTTCCACTATTATGGGCTGTACATTAAAGATTTACACATTGGAATTGCATGTAAAAATTTCCATTCATACGGCTTTAACATAAACTGATAAATCTGTGTATCTTTCAGTCATACATTTAATAAAACAGCTCGGATTTCTGAAATAACAATTTTAAATACACAATAACCATATTTATCATCAACATGTCCAAGTCGTTTTAATCTCATACATTCGAACTAATTCTTCCACAGCCTGACATATTTTAAACATGTTTATACTTTTACATTTTTCACTTGAAAATGTGATTATTTAAAGAGAATCAGTTATTATTATTATAATTTTTTTTTGTTTGAGTGCAGAAATCGTACCTGTTTTTGGTTTATGTATGACTGAAAATATAATCACTTTAAGTTTATTAGTTTAAAACTGTCGAAATTATACATGCAACTCAAATGACGTAAATCTTAAATTTAGGCCTGAATATTGTACTGGTGTGTTTTACTACTTTGAGAACGTTATTCTACAACATTGTGTTTGCAATAGATGTGCGGAGTGAAAACTTTATGGATTTACACTCTTAAATTTAATTTATGACCGAATATCTTGCAAAGCAATCTCTTTTCATTCGCTCACAGACACAAGCTCGGGTTTTCTTAGGACAAAAATAATAATTCTGCCATCATTTACTCACTGACTGTATGAAAATGAGCAGCATGAACATTCTTCGAAACGTCTTTTTTTTTTTTTTTTGCGTTCAACGGAAGAAATAAAATCACACGGGTTTGATGACAGAACTTTCATTTTTAGCGAACTTTTCCCGTAAGATCGAGAAAACGTGACGCGTGTAACTCGAATGCGACGTGTTTGTTTGACGCCAACTAAACACACAAACAAGACTTGCAAAAATGTTCAGTGGCACCTGTGAACTTGTAGGACGTCACAGGGAGGTAGAGCGATTAATCAGACTCAAAAACGGCCATTATCGATGAGATAATCGTCCCGTAAAGCCTCGGCATCTTTGGGGAGACGAGATCGCAGGAAGTAAGAACTGACTTCCTGTTTGTTCCTGACGAAGGAGGTTAGAGGGTTCGTTCCCAGAGAGCGTAGCGTCACTAGTGTTCCTCAGGTTGAACATGAACGTCCTGTAGAGATGTTGTGTGCGTGTGTGTGTTTATGGAGAGACGAGCGAGCAGCACACAGTGATTTCCCATCAGCCCCCTCTGTAGCAGCGTGTGTGTGTGTGTGTGTGTGTGTGTGTGTGTGTGTTTCACTGCTTCCCCTGCTTGAGTCTCTCGATGTGATGGCAGAGTTTGAGCGCTGGTCCCAGTTTCAGACCCATGTACTTCATCACCATGTCGCTGCGCAGCAACATCAGCGCTTTACCGTCGATCTCCTGCAGAGAGAAACAACACGAGTGTTACAGCTGATGATGTCAAAACCAGTGGCGGCCAATCAGAGCCTCCGATTTATGAGACCAACCTGATCCTTTAAAAACTTTTAAAAAAAAAGAACCTTCCGTTCACCCTTACGTCATTACAGACCTGTATGATTTGATTAATTCTGCAGAACAAGATAGAGAAGAGATTTGGAGGAAAGCTGAGGTCTAAACAACATTGGACCCCATCGACTTGCATTGAATTTTTTGGCACCTCACGATCCGATTCTCAATAACTTTATTTGATCTTTAAAACTTTGCAGACCTTATACATTCACAAACAACTTTATTACCAGTGTTGTGTGTAACTCATTACAAGTAACTTGACTTATGTAATCAGATTACTTTTTCAAGTAACTAGTAAAGTAACGCATTACTTTTTCAATTTACAACAAAATATCGAAGTTACTTTTTCAAATAAGTTAAAATAAGCTGACTGACAGCTCTCATGTCCTCATGTTGAGAGAAATAAAGTGAGGAGGTGGTGTGTGTGTGTGTGTGTGTGTGTGTGTGTGTGTGTGTGTGTAAACATGCTGGTTATTTTAGTTCTAGACTAAATGTGAACATGCATTTACTCAACTCTCTTACAAGAAAACATTCAGTATTCCTCAAAATGATTAAAAACAGTGCAATGCAATCTCTAACTATATTAAATTACACAAATATACTTTGTGTTTAATCTCACTTTATTAACCAATGTCTTTGCTGCTGACCTTCAATGATCTAATTCAATCATACTAATAAGCAAAACTTACTTTAGATTAGATTTAGAAATAAGAGTGTTGAACTTCCTTCTCCTGTCTCCTTATTATCGGCAGAAGCTGAAAGGTTTGTTTGAGCGGCGCCCTCTACTGTACAGGAGTGAATATGCATTTCCTTCAGCCTGAGGACTTCCAGCCCACACTTTTGGTGTGTACGGGCCTTAACATTTGCCAAAAATGTAATTTTTTTTGTGGTTATTAAAAAACAAACAAGCCCAGGTGAGAAAAAGTAACTAAGTAACGCAATATTGTAATGCATTCCTTTTAAAAGTTCCCCAACACTGTTTATAACACACTGCATGAAAGGTAATATTTGAAAAAGCATAACGGGGAACTTAAATTCAAGCATTCTCAGTATTTAAATATAATAAAGTACAAAAAAATATAAAAAAATCGAGCTGATTTAGTAGCGCTGTTACTTCGTTTCTCACAGCTGTGAGTCTGTCCAGACAGTGTGTGCGTGTGTGTATCTTGCCGGTGAAGTCTAAACACAGATGATGTTCCCGCTCTCCCTCACACTGGCTGATTTAGAGTCAGATGTAAAAGCGTGTGTGTGTGTGTGTGTGTGTGTGTGTGTGTGTCTCAGTGATTCACTGACGTGTTTTCTGAAGAGCTCAGCGTGCGGGGCGAGGGCTGCGGGATCCGCGTCACACACGAACTGCATCACTTCCTCTATGGACCAGGACGACGGGCTCCTGCCGGGGGTTCTGGGAAGGTCCCGCTCCACCGCCTCGGGACCCGTGGTCGAGCTCGCTGCTGGAAACACAGGGAACATGCGTTTGATCAGCAGATAATGGGGCTGGGGTGTGTTTCCCGAAAGCAGCACTAGCCAACTATGGGCGCAAGTTCAGTATTTATATATACATAAATATATTTTTTTAATTTATATAATTATTTAGATGTTATGATTTTTCTAATTATTATTTACAATAATTATTTATATAATTAGATTTTTTATTTATTTATCTTATCTGATTTATTTGCATTTTTATGATTTTACTAATTATTATTATACAATAATTTCGATAGATTTATTTATTTATATAATTAGAATTATTTACATTTTTATGGTTTAACCAATTATATACAATATGTATGTTTTATATATATATATATATATATACAGACCCTTTCCAAAAAATTTGAATATCATGGAAAAGTTGATTTATTTCCATAATTCCATTCAAAACGTTAAACTTCCATAGATTATAGATTCAGGGCCCACAACTTAAACGATTTCAAGTATTTATAGATTTATAGACTTGACTTGACTATTTAGTTGTTTATTTGTACATAATTTGGGCTTCCAGCTCATAAAACCCACGAAAACAGGATTTCAAAACATTAGAATATTACATGAAATCACACAGTAATTACACAGTGATACCATGGTCACTGAACCAGGTTTGGGTTATTCTGGCAGTGTGGGCAGGTGCAAATCCTGCTGGAGAATGAAGGAAGCATGAAGTGCTCTGGAAATGTCCTGGTAGACGGCTGCGTTGACTCTGGATTTAATAAAGCACAGTGGACCAAAGTCCTCTTTTCTGATGAGACCAAGGTCCCAGAGTCTGGAGGAAGAATGGAGAGGCACACAATCCAAGATGCTTGAAGTCCAGTGTGAAGTTTCCACAGTCTGTGTTGGTCATCGGCTGGTGTTGGTCCACTGTGCTGTCCACTCAACGCAGCCGTCTACCAGGACATTTCCAGAGCACTTCATGCTTCCTTCAGCAGACGAGCTTTATGGAGATGCTGACTTCATTTTCCAGCAGGATTTGCACCTGCCCACACTGCCAGAAGAACCCAATCCTGGTTCAGTGACCATGGTATCACTGTGTAATTACTGTGTGATTTCATGTAATATTCTAATGTTTTGAAATCCTGTTTTTGTGGGTTTTATGAGCTGGAAGCCCAAATTATGTACAAATAAACAACATAGTCAAGTCAAGTCTATAAATCTATAAATACTTGAAATCGTTTAAGTTGTGGGCCCTGAATCTATAATCTATGGAAGTTTAACGTTTTGAATGGAATTATGGAAATAAAAAAACTTTTCCATGATATTCACATTTTTTGGAAAGGGTCTGTATATATAAATATATATAAATATAAAAAATTAGGATTCTTTACATTTTGATGATACATGATTTCATTAATTATTTGCTTTTCATCAACTCACAAACCATACTTTAGGAAACCCTGGATCAGAAGATTCAAAACGAATGAAAGAATGAGTGAGTGAGTCAGACAGCTTCACACAGAAACGCTCACCCTCCACGCGCCTGTGTGTGTGAGGGGGGGGGTTGGAGGCCTGTCGCCGTAGAGGGGGCCTGTTGCCATGGTAATACGGGCTGCTGGGTGCTGATTGGTATTCGGAGGTGCTTCTCAGGGTTTGTGGGCGGGGCGTCATGGAGTTGGAGGCGGAGTCCATGAAGCGCTGCTCCTTCAGTAACCCGTTCTCCTCTGGAGGATGAGTCTCGGCTGCACACACACACACACACGCGCACCGCACGCACACACACATTTTCCTCATAAATTAATAGAAATTCAGTTTTCAACAAACTATTGTATCACCAAATTAAAATTGCAATCAATCAACTTTATGCAGTGTTGGTGATTAATCTTGAATTTGTCAAAATTTGCCGCCTTTCCAAGGTTTTAGAGATAGCAGAGCTCAGTAAGTTTATCATGTGATGGATCTGTAATAATCTATATTATTATTGTTATTGGTTGGAGGATTGGGAGGACGAGAGAAAGGGTAAGAGATGTTAAAGTACTGAACACCTTGAAACACTCAACACCCCCAAAGGACATATATTTCAAATTATGTGTTCTTTCTTTTCTTTACCTTTTTGTTTTTCTTCGTCTATCCATATTGTTGTTTGTCTGTGTATTTTGTACAATTTCTGTATGTATTCCAGCAATTTATTTATTTTTATTTATTTGTTGTTTCTGTGTGTGTGAAGTGCTGTACCTTCTGAAGGGTGTGTGTGTGTGTGTGTGTGTGTGTGTGTGAAGCGCTGTACCTTCTGAAGGGTGTGTGTGTGTGAAGCGCTGTACCTACTGAGGGGTGAGTGTGTGTGTGTGTGTGTGAGTGAAGTGCTGTACCTTCTGAAGGGTGTGTCTCTGTGTGAAGTGCTGTACCTTCTGACAGGTGTGTGTGTAAGTGCTGTACCTTCTGACATGTGTGTGTGTGTGTGTGTTAAGTGCTGTACCTTCTGACAGGTGTGTGTGTGTGTTAAGTGCTGTACCTTCCGAGGGGTGTGTGTGTGTGTGTGTTAAGTGCTGTACCTTCCGAGGGGTGTGTGTGTGTGTGTTAAGTGCTGTACCTTCCGAGGGGTGTGTGTCTGTGTGAAGAAGTTTCGGGGAGAGAGGAGCGCAGTACGGTGGAGACTCTCTGGAGATCCTCTTCACTGCCCTGATCAGAGACGGCCCGTCCGACAGCAGCTCCTCCTTCACTGCACACACACACACACACACACACAACATCACAACTCAGCACTGCACACACACACACACACACACACACACAACATCGCAACTCAGAGCTGCACACACACACACACAACATCACAACTCAGAGCTGCACACACACACAACATGACCATTTAAATGACCATTTAACTGCACACACACACACACACAACAATCACAACTCAGCACTGCACACACACAACAATCACAACTCAGAGGTGCACACACACACACACACAATACAACTCAGCACTGCGCACGCACACACACACACACACACACACCTCAGCACTGCACACACACACACACACACACACAACATCACAACTCAGCACTGCACACACTCAACATCACAACTCAGAGCTGCACTGCACACACACACACACACACAACACAAGCATTTAACTGCACACAAACACATGACCATTCAGCACTGCGTCGAAACCAAGACAAAGGGTTTTAAAGCGGCGTTTTAGTATTGTATGTCTTTATAATATTTATGAATATTTTAAGAGCTTTTATTTTATATTTTTGTCATTTTTATTCGTTTTTAGTATCATTTATATGCCTTTATAGTATTTATTCATATTCTTAATTAGTTTTTATTAGTTTTTAATGTGCTTTTATGATTTTTATTAAATCAATGTTTAGTATTATTCATATACTATTCCAATATTTGTTATTTTAAATAAGCTTTTAAATTTTATATTTTCACTTTTAATTTTAGTAACTTTGTTACGCGCTTGTCATTATTATTCGCCTTTTAATATCTGATACATTTCTAATATTTTTTCCATCCAATATTTATATTTTATTAAAAATGTTTTAGCAGTTTTAGTTTCAGTTAACAATGTCAACAACACTGATTGTCACAGATGCTCTTTTCTATATATTGAAAGAATCTTAGGCCCCAAAACCCCCGTAAAAGTAGTCCATGAGTCTTCTGAAGTCCCACAATAGCTCTGTGATGAACCAAAGAGCAGCTCGCACATTCTTCATAACATCTCCTTTCGTATTTGATGGAAGGCTTTAAATCAAACCGGTTTGGAGCAACTTGAGAGTGAGTAAATGAAGAATGTATTTGGGGAAATGATTCCTTTAAAGTTGCAGTCTGTGAGAAGGACAGCTAGTGGTAGTGATGGGTACTGCAGTCCACATTCAAAATATATGAGATCGTTGTTTCTCCCGCCTCCTGCTCCTCACACCGTGTGCTAATTACACGAGATAAAAGGTTATTCTTCATGTTAATCAGAGTGTTTGTCCTAACCAGCCGCGACGGTTAGGACAAACCTATTTTTGTCTATTTTTCGGCAACGTCGCGCTGGAACAACAGACACAAAGTGTGCCGATGATCATCTCAGGCACTGTTTATGTGCTTTATTTAATGTTAAAAGCGTGTCATGTGACTCTGAATATCATTTAGTGCTCCAGCTTTGTAGCTGTAAAAGCAACAATGGATAATTCACCTCAGATCTTGAAATTAAACAAATGGAAACAAGAACAAAACTGTGAACAAACAAGTGTATTCTTTGACAAAGATTGTTTTAGTAACTCAGCCTGTGTATTTGAATAATGTTTAAATGGTGTAATATTTGTGAATTTGATTATGTAGCGACTTATCCATTTTCTAGCGAGTGCCGTCAAGATTACTCTCTGGTGCCGCGAGACTCCGCCCACACACTGTTCTGATGGGCTGACTCCGCCCACGCGCTGTTCTGATGGGCTGACTCCGCCCACACACTGTTCTGATTGGCTGACTCCGCCCACACACTGTTCTGATTGGCTGACTCCGCCCACGCGCTGTTCTGATGGGCTGACTCCGCCCACACGCTGTTCTGATTGGCTGACTCCGCCCACACACTGTTCTGATTGGCTGACTCCACCCACACACTGTTCTGATTGGCTGTGGGTTTTGATTTATTGTGACGCATATCTCAGTCTAGTCGCATCTAGTGTGGACAGACAAATGAGTTGTTGCTGGAATCGCATCGCGTCTGGCTTCAGGGTTTCTGCAAGTATCTTCAATTTAAATTTAATGCTTTTTAATGTCTTTTAAATGCCATTTTTTTCATTTTGAATGCCATACACGACCCATGACTAACCACGGATATTTTATATATATTTCCGTCGATTTGTGGCTGTCAGACCGCATATGAGATTTTACGGCGTTGATTCCCATTGTTGCTACCCAACTTAAATACCTTTTTACAAACGCTGCAAAATCCCTCTTTATTTTGACCACCAACGGGCTGCAACCATGTCCTAAACTGTTTGTCTTCCTTGCACTTTCCCATTTTTCTGGTCTAGTTTTATTCCCGTGGTTCCTGCTGTTCAAAATGCCCGCGTCATCTCCGCATCACGGCCGGAGGCAATCACCAAACTGGTTCCGCGTGTTTTTAATCACACTAACGTACATATTTTGCGACAGCAAATAAAAATGATTAATTATGAAGGCTATATTCAAATAAATTGATAATATAACATTTTCTTCAAAATGATTTTAATGCCAGTAGGATTACAATTTAATGCTTTTTAATGCCATTTAAGGCCTTAATTATCGCAAAATCCATTTAATGACTTTAAATGCTTTTTAATGCCCCGCGGAAACCCTGTGGTTTGGACACGGTGTCAGACTCGACGCTCACACGGGTTGCCAGTTTGAGACACACAACAGGAACGAGCGCAATTGACAATGAAAATTGGCACCGTGCAGTATCACAGACCAAAGCAAAACCAGACTTTCCAACACGGAAACGCACATTTCAAAGTAAAATAACTGGCTGAAAAAGTGCAAAGGTTGCATAGAGCACCTTTAACTGGAGTGACAGATCATATCCTCAGACATCAGGATGTAGAGGTCATAAACGCACCTGATTTAGCGCGCTCATAGTTGTTGTGTGGACTGAACGGTTGACTGCTGAACAGATTATCACACTGCAGGTGTCGACACACCAGTTCCAGGAAGCGTAACACACACCCGGCGCTGGACGCTGACGGCAGCTTCACCAACCGCGTCCCACCATCTGTTCGGACTAGACACACACACACACACACACACACACAACAGTACGTCTTTACTGGGAGTGCTTGAAAATCAGCAGGTTTCATGTTAGAGGAGCAATTATGCTTTATTACACGTTCATCTTTCTTTAGTAGGGCTGGGTATTGTTCAAAAAAATGTCGATACCGATACCTGAACGATACTTTTTTCAATACCAATTTTATAAGCAGATAATGTTAAAGCAGAGGCTGTAACATTAATGTGAAGAGGGGGAAAACAAGAAAGCTAAATTGTTAATGCAGCCGACCTGAAGGATAAGCACACTTTACATAACCTAGTTTAATGTGAGTTCATTCTGTTTTTCCCGTTTTAATTTTTCTGGTTCCTTTTTTTTTTTATGGTTAGATTAAACTTTATTATTCAAAAAGCATGTGTAATTATCTGAAATCATGAAAATAGTTCAATTTAACAGCAATTTATTAAGTTTAACAAAAATTACATTCTTAATGTTTTTTCTTCTTCTTCAAATTCCATTTTATTTTTTACCCAGTTCTGTGATTTCCGTTTTATTTTGTCTATATTTTATTTTAATTGTTTAATCAAAAACATATCTTATAAAATTTATTTATAAAAACAACTTAATTTATTAATTTGATAATAAGGGCCTATTAATTTTTTTTTTTAATTTTTTTTATTCTTTGTTGTGTATTTCAACTTTTCTGGTAATCAAATAAAAGGCATAAAACAATTTATCTTTTAATTTAAATGAAAATTAAACAAGCCTTTTAATTTTTTGGCAAACAAGTGCTACACAACAGAGGTTTACTGTTAAAATTATAACATGGAAGACAATTTGTTTTAAAAATAGTTTTATTATTATTATTATTATTATTAGTAGTAGTAGTAGTAGTAGTAGTATTACATTATACTGTACAAGAGTAATATATTTCTATCGCAGTTTCTTTAAGTTAAACCAGACTTTTATTTTGACGGGTTGCCGTGTAGACCTCCACCTGTGATGTGATGATAGTTTCTCTCAAATGTTGTCAAAGTGAGAATATTAAACTAATACAAAAGGACTATTTATATATGAATCCTGCATGTTCTGCGTGTCTCTATCAGTTCATATCACGGCCATCAAGCCGGCGTAAACTAGTGTTTTCCTTGATGCCTCTTGATTTGGGTACATCATACATGCTGCATGCTTATTGTTTCACTGACATTGACAAGATTAACCCCTCGGGTATCGAAATTTGGTACCGAACGACATTTTTTGATACTCGATGGTCTCGAGGCAATTCGGTCAATGCCTAAAAAGTATCGAACTCGATACCCAGCCCTATTCTTCAGTGTGTAATGTTGCTGTTTGAGCTCATCCAGTGGGAGTTATTCTCTATATCTGTAGCCGTGTTTCCATTACCCTTCAAACTGCGCAAATTGAAATTGCGAATTGAAAATTCGCCCAATGGAAACACGTGAATTTCGCAAAAACTCCAATTTATCGCAAAAAAGTTTTTACGCTCACATGAGGAGGTTTTTCAGGCAATTCGAAAAAGGAATATTTCGCAAAACTGCAATGGAAACAGTTTTTCCGCATTTACAGGTCAGCTGACATAGATGGAGTAGTAGTGTTTGGACAGAAGACGAGACCGCGCTCTTCATTAAACTCATAAAACACAAAAGTATTACGGGAATACTGGATTCTAAACAACAAAGAAATGGCAGAATTGATCAAGAGCTTGAAGCAGATATGAGGGAGAATCACCCAGAAACTCCTCAGATGAGCCGCTCCCAGTATAAGAGGATTTCCTTGCCATTAACGGATACACACATACGTCTCCTTCCAATAATAATAATGTCTAGTGCGGAGGCTGGGATATATGTAAACCTACAAACATCCGTCGCCTTGACTTATCGCGAGAGAAAAAAAAAAAGACGTTTTAGTCGCATAACATCAATTAATGTAAACGCCGTCATTTCGCAATAGTTTTTTATCGACATTTAGGGTCTGTTTACACGACAACGTTTTCAAATAAAAATGTAAAACTTTTTATGCGTTTTGGCCGTTCGTTTACACGACAACGACGCTTTGGTTGCCTGAAAACGGGTTTCGAAGTGCAAGTTTTTGAAAACGGTCTCCATGTAAACAGCAAAAACGCATGCACATGCGTATTACATGTTCAGTCTATAGTGTTTCATCGCCATCTACTGGCCTGGCAGCAGAATACAGGGGTTTTAGTCGTTTTCGCGGATCCGTGTGAACGGGGATCGTTTTGACAATGGTGTCGTCTGTACGCGGAAAACTCAAAGGAAAAACTTCTCAGTTTTAAGTATGTCGTGTTAAACGCACCCTAAGAAAATATCGCAAAAGTTCTGCGCTAATCTGTAATGGAAACGCGGCTAGTGTCACTGTTTCTGAACTCTGAAGACTGTGTACCTCTGACCACCTCTCCTCCGCCCCCTTGGCTCTGAAGGCATCCCAGAAGCACTTTGGGTTGGTACGCACAATCCAGACAGGCCTGAACCGTCTTCTGCAGAACCAGATTCACCGCCTCGGGCCCGAAGTGATCCGGCAGTCGCTGAACCTGCTTACGGTCCAGATGCGGCCCGCAGTTCCCGTGCTTCTTCACGTACACACACACTGATGGACACGGACGAGACATGCGTGTGTAAACACTACTGTACTGAAACATTCAGATCTACTGCGTTAAAGCTTTATTAACCTCACCATCCACATGGTTGACACCATATGGTTAGTCTGGTTAAAACTAGGGGTGTAACAATATATCGTGTCACAAAATATCGCAATACAAAAATGCATCAATATGTATCGTGGATAGTGAAAATATGTATCGTGGATAGATAAAAATTTCTGATGTGAGAAAAAAAGTATATTTTTTAGAGTTTTAGTGTCAGTCCTACATTAAACTACTAAATATCATGTTGAATTTAATGTATAATAATGCAGTGGGGGAATATTTGTGGGTCCTGATAATGCCAAATATCTTATGCTACCAGAAAAAAGTGGCCTATATTATTTTAAATATATCTAGTCAGTGACAGAGTGCAAGCATATTAGTCTAAAATAATTCTGTATTTTCAGCTTCAGAATCATGAATATTGTTATTCTGGTGTCTCTATTGTCCTGTGCATTGGGTTTACTTATGGTTATATAGTCTGATTACTGTAGTTATATACTCTGATTATTGTCCTTATGAAGTCAGATTATAGTGGTTATATAATCTGATTATTATACTCATATGGTCTGATAATTGTGGTTACAGTCTGATTACTACAGTTACTGAGTCTTCTTATGGTTATATAGTCTGAATACTGAGGTTATCTAGTCTGATCATAGTGGTTATATAGTCTGATTTTACGATCATATGGTCTAATAACTGTGGTTACATTACATACTCTGATTACTGCAGTTACAGTACATAATCTACTTACAATATGGTTATATAATCTGATTATTGTAGTAATTTAGTCTGATCATAGTGGTTATATAGTCGGATAATTATGGTTGTTTGGTCTGATTGTGGTTACAGTCTAAATACTGCAGTTACTGTATATAGTCTACTTATTATGGTTATATAATTTTATTATTATGGTCATATGTTCTGCTCACTGTAGTTTTGTAGTCTGATTACTTTAGTTACATAGTCTATTCAGTATAATCCGATCATCATGGCTATGTAGTATGATTATTGTAGTTATATAGTTGGATTGTTGTGGATATATAAACTAAATATACAGATCAGACGTCAGATGTTCCTCTGTGTGCCAGCATACGGGATATTAGAAGTTGTATTTGATACCAGTAGACACCACAGATGACGGGGATCCCAGAGAAGAGAGTCCATCGCTGGGCATGCGAGTCATGGGAACCCTGGAGTCTGAGCTGGCTGAGATAGACATGGAGCTCTGAAGGAGTCTGGACTTCCTCTGAGAAACAGAAACACACGATAAACTTCAGTATTTCACTGAATGACACGCTCCACAACATAGGGGTGCAATGGATCGCAGGACCAGCTGCCCCACGGTTCGGCACGCATGTGATTCGATAAGAATTTCTTATCGATATGAACTGATAAGAATGTAAAATGTGTAGTTTGTAATGCAATGCAAGTTGATTTGGATAAAAGCGTCTGCCAAATGCATAAATGTAAAATTGATCCGAAACGTGATTTTTGTGATCCGTTGCACCACTACCACGACATTATCTCACGTGAAAGTCCTTTCGTAAATACACACAGAACTCGTTTAATGCTACCTTGCTGCCTGGTTTTGGTCCCCTCTTCTTGTACGGGCGCAGGGGATGCTGGGAGATGGGTGTGGTTTGGGGCGTGGCAGCTCCTGGGTCTTCTGTGTCCTGGGCCGAGGTGGAGGCGGCCAGAGCTTTCAGAAGCGCGATGGTCTCGCTCTTGGGCCGCCGGCCCCTGATGCCCTTCCTCACGGGGAGCTGAGGAAGAGGAGTCGGCAGCCGGTACGGAGACGGCATGGTGCGCCGGGGCGGTTTGGGGTTTGAGGACGAGGAAGGTGTAGGACCCGGTTTTGGAACGGTGACTGCAAAAAATAAAGCACAATTAAAATAATAAGAATAAAAGTGACATTAGACCAAAGTTATTATTAACAAAAACTAGGAATTTCCACAACGAATTTCCATAAAGTTTAAAGTAGATTATTTTATGCACAATTTGTCAGTGCAGCGGCTGATCGGTAGTAAATGCTCCATCTGAACACCAGAGGGCGTCTCACACACACGCGCGCGCACACACACACACACACACACCCCCCCATCTGAACACCAGAGGGCGTCTCTCACACACAAACACACACACACACACACACACACCACATATCCATCTGAACACCAGATAACACACATCGTTCCAGGAAATCCCTATCGCTGTCGCTGAATAAACAGAAGATTGAAACGCTTTGATTAAACATGACTAATAAACACACGACTGCCTTATTCTGTGTAAGAAGCACATCATCTCACAGAAGGATGCTCAACTGTCGTTATGAAGTGAGCTTGGAGTAAAAGCATGTTATTAAATGTTGTCTTGTGTTGGACAAGAGGTTCATAAATGCTTCTCATGTTTGGAAAGATGTTTGATGCGTGTTGCTTTTTCAAATGCACGTTATAAGCGACTAATCTATCAATCTAACAGTCAATTCTATCATATGAAAGTTTAAACACTCAAAATTCATCCTTTGAAAACCATTGTGAAATTGGACATCGAGTTTAAAACCGAACGAAAACAAAACTTTAAAACCTTTTAGCAGGCACAATTTTTGTGGTATCAACTTCAAATTTGGAACTCAACTTAGACATAAGGCTTTGATTTTCTAGCAATTTTAGGGCCAGATTTACTAACATCTTGCGCCAGCGCAAACCCTCTTTTAGCAGGATTTACTAAAGACTCAATGACATTTTTTTTGCGGCTGACTTTATTGCATATGCATTTGTAGGAGTTTCCCTTTCAGATGCAGTATTTACGGGAGGAGAGAATTTAAATGAATCATGCAATGTGATTTACTAAGGAATCTAGTCAATTTACTGGTATTTGCGCCATTATTTACCGACCAAAACCAGCATGTCTTAAAACAGAGGCTAATTTGCGCTGCTCTTGGTAGATTGTGTTGGTCATGCTTTTATGGGATTTGCCCTGTTGGCCCTTCGTAAATCTGACCCATAGAGTCTAAATTATTTAGTAAATTATATATTTTGTATAAAAAAAAAAGTTTTAGTTCAGTAAACTTGATTTGCGGTAAGCTTAAGATCCAAGATGGCGGCGCGAGTACATCGCGAGGCTCGCGGTCTCTCCAGATTCTGTAATTTAGCAGTATTTTTCTTGCTCATTTCGGGTCTGTTCGTCCAGAACAGTTGTGCCTTAACATCGTACACCCAAGGTGAGCTTTTGGATATTGGTTTGCGAATTTCCGACAGTTTTATGGACAACCTTCGACTCCTTCCTGAGATCGCCAGATCACCCGAGGCTATGCACTCTGCCCGGCCGGGCGGAAGTGCTCGCAGGCGCCGGCGAGATCGTAAACAAAGGCGGGGGAAGCGCGGAGGACTAAGAGCTAAGCTAAAGCTAACACCACACCGGCTCTCTTTACCCAGCATTTTCCTTGCCAATGTACGGTCGCTGTTGAACAAAATGGAGGAGATTCGACTCAACATCACATACAGCAAGAGACTTTTGAACTGTAATGTTCTAATTTTCACGGAAACATGGTTAAACAGCGGAATACCGGACAACGCTATTGAGCTAGCGGGACGCCATACATTCCGGGCAGATAGAACATTACATGGCTCCGGTAAGACCAGAGGTGGTGGATTGTGCATTTACATTAACAAAGCTTGGTGCACAAACTCTGCTATTGTTGGGAGACATTGTTCAGCTAACCTTGAGTTTCTCATGGTTAAATGTAGACCGTTTTATCTACCGCGGGAGTTCACTTCCACTATTATAACTGCAGCCTATATTCCCCCGGATGCTGATGCCAAGTTTGCTATGAAAGAACTTCACGCAGCCATCAGTAAACAACAGACCGTTCACCCGGAAGCTGCGTTTATTGTTGCGGGTGATTTTAATCATTCAAACTTAAAGTCAGTGCTACCGAAATTTCACCAGCATGTTTCCTGTCACACCAGAGGAAACAAAACCTTAGACCATGTTTACACAAACATGGCTGAAGCTTACGTCGCGACACCCCTCCCCCACTTGGGACAGTCAGATCACCTTTCTTTGTTCCTCACCCCCAAATATGCACCTCTGATCAATCGCGTGAAGCCATCAGTGAAGACCATCAAGGTGTGGCCTGCGGGGGCAGATTTCTCACTCCAGGAAAGGTTTCTACACACAGACTGGAGTATGTTTGCTTCTCAAGCCACCAGTGGCTCTCACACGGACATTGACTGCTACACCTCCTCTGTACTGGATTACATTAATACCACCATTGACAGTGTTACAACCCAGAAGCAGATCACCACATACCCAAATCAGAAGCCATGGATGAACAGGGAAGTGCGACTCCTATTGAAGACACGCAATACTGCCTTCAGATCAGGAGATGCACAAGCCTATAGCACATCCAGAGCAAATCTGAAAAGGGGCATCAAAGAGGCCAAGCACTGCTACAAGCTTAAGATAGAGGGACACTTTTCCAACGCTGACCCTCGGCGCATGTGGCAGGGCATTCAGGCCATCAGTGACTACAAACCCTCTCACTCCACCCCCGCAGCCACTGATGTCAACTTCCTGAACGAGCTAAATGACTTTTATGCTCGCTTTGAAAGAGACAACAGAGAAACTGCCACCAAGCTCAAATCCTCAGCTGACCACCCACCGATCACACTCTCCTCCACAGATGTCTGCAATGCACTGAGCAGGATCAGCGCGCACAAGGCTGCTGGACCAGACAACATCCCTGGACGCGTACTCAGGGCATGTGCGGAGCAGCTCGCTGGGGTTTTTACAGACATTTTCAACCTGTCTCTTGCCCAAGCAACTGTACCAACATGCTTTAAATGCACTTCCATTGTGCCAGTGCCAAAACACTCCAGCCCGAAGTGCCTTAATGACTACCGCCCTGTAGCACTCACACCCATCGTAATGAAGTGCTTTGAGCGGCTGGTCCTGGCACACCTAAAAGACTCTCTACCATCCACATTGGACTCACACCAGTTTGCCTACCGTAGCAATAGGAGCACAGAGGATGCAGTCTCCATGGCACTGCACTCTGTGCTCACACATCTGGACAATAAGAACACTTATGCACGCATGCTGTTTGTTGACTTCAGCTCAGCATTCAACACTGTCATCCCAACTAAGTTAATAGCCAAACTTGGAGACCTGGGCTTCAACACCTCCATGTGCAACTGGATTTTGGACTTCTTGACCAACAGACCCCAGAATGTTCGATCAGGCTCCAACTGCTCCACATCCATCACACTCAACACTGGTGTACCACAGGGCTGTGTGCTAAGCCCGTTCCTCTACTCCCTCTTCACCTCCGACTGCAAGCCTGTGTACGGATCTAATTCCATCGTCAAGTTTGCGGACGACACTACGGTGATTGGTCTCATCAGCAACAACGATGAGACTGCCTATAGGGAGGAGATCAAGCACCTGGCCACATGGTGCACCGAAAATAACCAGCTCCTCAACACCACCAAAACGAAGGAGCTCATCGTGGACTTCAGGAAAGTGTCAAGAGGCACACACGACACCATCCACATCAATGGAATGGCTGTTGAGCGTGTCTCCAGTTTCAAGTTCCTGGGGACCCACATCTCGGCGGACATGACCTGGACAACCAACACCTCCAGCCTGGTCAAGAAGGCTCACCAGCGCCTCTTCTTCCTGAGGACACTGAGGAAGAATCAGCTTTCCTCCACTATCCTGGTGAACTTCTATCGCTGTGCAATAGAAAGCATCCTGACCAACTGTGCTACAGTGTGGTATGGGAGCTGTTCTGTTGCAGAGCGCAAGGCACTGCAGCGGGTGGTGAAAACCGCCCAGCGCATCACTGGGACTCCACTACCTGCCATCGAGCACATCCAGAGGAAACGCTGTCTGCATCGAGCTCGCAGCATCCTTAAGGACTCCTCTCACCCAGCCCACAGACTGTTTTCTCTCCTGCCTTCCGGCAGGCGTTTCAGGTGCCTCCGGACCAGGACCAGCAGACTAAAGAACAGTTTTTTCCCCAGAGCTGTCTCTTTATTAAACTCTAACCCTCATTGATCCCACTCCCCTTATATACTGATTGACTCTCCTCTCCCTCCTCACACCTGCCTCCATTTTGTTATTTGCAATACTATAATGTTCATTTGCACTGCTGACTGTTATTACAGTAACAACTGTTTACATATGCATCTTGCACTACTACCTTGACTGGAATATGCTCATTTGCACTGCCGACTGTTTATTTACAGTACCGACTGTTATATATACATTGCAATATCGTACCTTAACTGTAATATGCAATTACTTTCCACTGCACTCACTCGGATAGCTTCTGTCCAAACTTTATTTGCACTACTTTAAATCCATTGTTATACTGCTCATTAGCCTAACTTATACATATATCTATTTGTAAAATTCTGTTTATAGTAATATCCATCTGTATATTATGCTCACATTCTGTTTATAGTAACAGCCATCTGTATATATATTCATAGTACATATCTATCTGTAAAATTATGTTTATAGTAACAGCCATCTGTATATTATATTCAGTACATATCTATCTGTAAACATTCTGTTTATAGTTGTACTGTTCTCGCTGAGGTGTAACAACTCCAACTAAACAGTGAGCTAAACTCTCTCTATTCATGAACATGAAGAAATCCAAAATTCCTTGTATGCAGATTTATTTTCTTCACATTGTACTGAATCCATACATATGAGATGAGTGATGAGAAATGAGAGAGTGAAACTAGAAAACAAACAGCAAAATACTGAAATTAGCTAAACCACTTAGCTTTCATGAACATTACTTTTACAGCACAAAATCAAATGCTTAAAAGTTATCTTAGTCAGAACAAAGATTATATACATACAAGCGATGCTTCTGCTGGGGAATCAACGGGCAAGATGAATTTTCTCTGACAAAATGACTGTCTGCATTTTTAACCAGTCTGCCGTTTCTATCGCGTTTCTAATGCGGTTTCCTACTTCCTGTTTTAGCTCAGTTAACAAACGTCAAAATAAGAGTCTGCATGAAACTGAAAGTATACCAAATTAAAAGCATAAAAATTAAACTTAAATGCCTGAAGGGCAGAACACTCCCCGTCTGACCTTAAAGGTCACTATTAACTATCAAATGTCTCCGAATCTTCAGTCTTTGGGCAGAAGAAGAACTACTTCTGACACTGGTCTCAAGAACACCTTCGCAGAACCTTGATCTGATGTCCTGAGCTCCACCTTCCTTACTTTGCTGTCTCTCCCAGGGAAGACAGCTGTGATCCTTGCCATAGGCCATGTGTTACGTGCAGCTTGACTGTCCTTCAGGAGCACAATGTCCCCTTCTTTCAGGTCCTGTTGAGAATCTCTCCATTTCTGGCGGACTTGCAGGGTGGGGAGGAACTCCTGACGCCAGCGACGCCAGAATCTGTCAGCGAGAGCTTGGACTTGTTTCCATTGTCTACTGAAAAGATCCTTTTCTGTGAAGTCTCCGAGCGGTGGGGCAACCCCAACCTTCTGGGTAAGTATCATTGCAGGAGACAATATGAACGGTGACTCTGGGTCAGTGGAGACTGGAACGAGAGGCCTGCCATTGATTATCGCAGTCACTTCCATCATGAGTGTGCACAGGACGTCGTGGGTAAGTTGGATGTTCTCTTGAAGCAGGATTGCATCGAGGATCCGTCTTGATAGGCCTATCATACGTTCCCATGATCCACCCATATGGGACGCATGAGGAGGATTAAACACCCATGAGCACCCTTGTTGACTCAAGAAGTTCTGCACTTTGAAGTCAGGTTGTTGTCGGCTTAATCCCAGTTCTTTTGCAGCTGCCACAAAGTTTGTTCCGCAGTCCGATCTTATCTGCTTTGCAGGTCCCCGTATGGCAAAGAAACGTCTCAATGCATTGATGCAACTGGACGTGTCTAGGGAGTCAATGATCTCGATGTGCACGGCTCGGGAGCTCATACAGCAGAAGAGCATTGCCCACCTTTTACTTTGGGCCTGTCCACCTCGTGTACGCCTGGAGACGATTTGCCATGGTCCAAACACATCCACTCCTACATAAGTGAAGGGTGGACATGTGTGCAAGCGTTCTGGAGGCAAGTCTGCCATAAGTTGTTCCTCTGTTCTTCGGCGTAACTTCCGGCACACTACACATTTGTGCAAGACAGAGGCAATAAGCCGTTTTCCACCTATGATCCAGAAGCCCGCTGCTCTCAGGGCCCCTTCTGTGAAGTGGCGGCCTTGATGCTTTACCTCTTCATGATATTGTCGCACCAACAGCAGAGAAACTTGGCTGGTCTTGGGCAAGATGATGGGGTTTTTTTCTTGAGTGCTCAAGTCAGTGTGTTTTAATCTGCCACCAACACAAATCAGATCACCTTCAAGAACAGGTCTGAGTTTGTGAAGAGAACTGTCCTTGGTTACAGCTTGTCCAAGCTCAAGAACTGCGAGCTCTTTTGCATAAACACCTTCCTGTGCTGCCCTGATGATGATGTGTCTCGCCTGAGACAACTCATCCGGAGTACGTGGGAGGTTGCAGTGATGCCATCCCTTACATTCACTGGACTTGTTGTGACTATAAGCCCTGGCTATGTGGATGAGTAGGGCAATAGCCCTGGTGAGGGAGTGCATACATGAAAACCGCTGAAACCGCGTGGTGGTAAGACCTCGGTTTTGAGTCTGAGTAAGAAAACTACTCACTTCAGGTCGTATTTCCATGTCTGATTCTGGGTTGACAAGTTCAAACATCCAGCTTGTATCTGTGTCAGATGGATTTGGTTTGTATAAAAAGGCTGGTCCAGTGAACCACATAGTCTTTGTCAGTTGGGACGCAGGAACTGACCTGGATGCGTGGTCAGCCGGGTTGTCCTCTGTGTTGACGTAGAACCATTGGTTAGGCCTTGTGGATTGACGAATTCGTCTGACTCGATTGTGAACGTAGACGTAGAAGCGTTTTGTCTGATTGTAAATGTAACCAAGCACAACCTTGCTGTCACAATAGAACTTGATCTCATCAAGCTTCAGGTCCAGTTCATCTTGGATAAGTTCGGCGACTTCCACGGCTAATACTGCGGCACACAATTCCAACCGAGGAATGGTAGGTTCGGACTGTGGTGCCAGCTTAGCCTTCCCTAGAATGAATCCTACTTCGACTTGTCCCTCAGCTTGAATGGTCCTGAGATATGCCACAACTCCAATGGCTTTTGTGGACGCGTCGGAGAACACACATAGCTCTTTGTGTACAGCATTGGAAAGTGACGTTGCTGTGTATGAACGAGGGATATGCAGCTTACTTAAGTCATGGAGTGACTCACGCCATGCTTCCCATTGCTTCAACTTTTGTTCTGGAAGAGGATCATCCCAGTCGCATGTGTTGACACGGAGTTCCCTCAAGAGACTTTTGCCTTCAATAATCACCGGTGCGACCATGCCTAAAGGATCGAAGACACTATTCACCGTTGACAGAACTCCCCTGCGAGTGAAGGGTTTCTTGTGCTCTGAGACTGTGAATGTGAAAGTGTCTGTTGTTGTCTCCCACAGCAGTCCCAAACTGCGTTGCACTGGTGTAACTTCACCACTCAAGTCAAGGTCTTTCAGAACTGCTCTGTCCTCTGGTGCAAAGGCCTGAAGAACAGCTTCACTGTTTGAGGCAAACTTGTGAAGCCTCAAATTCGATTCACTGAGAGAGGTCTGTGTTCTCTGTAGCAGACTGATGGCTTCAGCTTCAGTTGGCACACTGATGAGCCCATCATCTACGTAAAAATGATGTTCAACAAACTGGACCGTGTCTTCTCCGTATTTGTGTGCACCTTCATGGATGGCTCTCCTTAGTCCGTAGATGGCAACGGATGGTGACGGACTGTTGCCGAAAACATGGACCCTCATCCTGTAGTCGATAATGTCCTTAGACATGTCATTGTCTCTGTACCACAAAAACCTTAGGTAGTTCCTGTGGTCTCTGCGGACAAGAAAGCAGTGGAACATCTGCTGTATGTCAGCGATCACTGCTACCTGTTCCTTGCGGAAGCGGATCAGCACCCCAATTAGTGAGTTATTGAGGTCTGGGCCTGACAGAAGAACACCGTTCAGAGATGTGCCGAAGTACTTTGCGCTGGAGTCAAACACCACGCGGATGCTTCCAGGCTTTTGTGGGTGGTAAACTCCGAAAGTAGGCAGGTACCAACACTCTTCATTCTCCTCCAGTGGAGGAGCTACTTCTGCATGTCTGTTGTCAAATATTTTCTTCATGAATTCTAGAAACTGGTCTCTCATCTCAGTTTTTCTCCGCAGCGTTTTCTCCAGGGAGGCAAAGCGAGTGAACACCTGTTCGCGGTTGTTGGACAAGCGTTGACGGGGAACTCTAAAGGGTAGAGGAGCGACCCAGTTGTTTGACGTGTCTCTATACATTTCTTGGTCCATGATTTCCAAAAAGATTGTGTCCTCCATGGACTGGGCGGGTTTGTTGTCGGACTCAGTCTCACTGAAGACATGTAGTCCAAGGGCCTCCAACGATGCCTTGTGTGGTTTGTTCTTCTGCTCCTTGCCATTGGACACATCTTCATTCAGCTTCATGAAGCCTTTACATGGTCTGAGAATAGAGGGTCGGCCATTCTCTAGCACACTTGTCTTCATTGCACTTACAGCTGGTTTGTGTGCATTTCCTAGGCACACGTCTCCTACCAAGACCCATCCCAAATCCAGTCTTTGTGCAAAGGGGGCGTTGTGAGGTCCGCTCACTTGCTGTCGGACTTTATGGACTCTCACAATGTCTCTGCCTAGCAAAAGGAGGATTTCCGCCTTGGGGTCGAGTTCTGGTATGTGTGCTGCTACTCTTCGTAAGTGAGGATGGTGACGGGCTGCATCAGGCGTCGGTATTTCAGAGCGATCAATGAGAATGTCATTACACTCAATTAGCGGTGGTAGCAATAGGCTAGTCTGCCTATCAAGCGATTCGACCTGGAAACCCTCTGCCTTTCTGCCTGACGTCTCAACCAATCCGGCACAGGTCTTCAATGTGTAAGGGAATGGTTGGCCCTTGATGTTGAAAAGCTCGAAGAAATCTGAACGCACCAGTGAACGGTTACTTTGATCATCCAAAATAACGTACATGTTGGTTGCCTTTTCACGTTGACCTTGAGGGTATATTCGTACCAGACAGATCTTCGAGCAGGATCTTGCTGTACGATCTGGACCACATACCTGGGTGCAGTGTGAGGAGATGGCTGTGCTGTCGCTAACATGTTCCTCTTCCTCCCCGCCATTATCTGGTGGGGGTGTAGGCCTTCTGTAGACTTGAGGTGGTGGACCTGGATGCATAGCAGCATGATGTCGTTCACTGTCGCACTCCAGGCACTTTACTGCTGCTTTACAGTCTCTTGCAAGATGACTTGCTGATATGCAGCACTTGAAACAAATTCCATTCTCCTTGAGAATGCGCTTTCTTTCTTCAAGAGTCTTCCCTCTAAATACTCTGCATTTCCTTAGAGAATGTGGTTTGTTGTGAATGGGGCAGTTTTTCTCTGGCCCACCGGGCTTTCTCTCAGGTGAGTTCGCAGGTGGGTCTTTACCTGAAGAGATGTCTGTCTTGTAAACGGACATTTTTCTTCCATGATTATTTGAGACTACCTTGTCTGACTTCAGTCCGTTGTTGCTGGCGTATAGAAGCATGAAACTGGGATCATTCCTCCGGCGTGCTTCGTCGCAGATGAAATCGGCAAAGTAATCAAATGGGGGGAAGTAGCCTTTGTTATCTTCTTTAAATTTTGAGCCAACTGAGAGCCATTTCTCCTGTAGCCCGTGAGGGAGTTTCTCCACGATGGGCCCAATGCCTCTGGCGGTATCCAGGTAGGCCAATCCTGCGAGGTAACCTTCTTCTCTGGCACCCTGTATTTCCATAAGAAGATCGCCTAAGTCTCTCAGCTTCCCATAATCTTTGGTTGATATTCTTGGGAATTCATCCAATCTCTTAAAAAGAGACTTCTCCATTACTTCAGGCGCAGCGTAGCACTCTTGGAGGCGATCCCAGGCCTTTTTAAGTGCTACATCTGGGTTCCCGACATGCACAGAGCGAATCCTTTTGATGTGTTTCACAGACTCTGGTCCGAGCCATTTAATCAGCAAATCTAACATTTCAGTAGAGGTGAGTCCTAAGCCTGTAGTAGCATTGCTAAATGATGACTGCCATGCTAAATAATTTTCAGGTTTATCATCGAATCGGTAGAGACTTGTACTCACTAAATCACGACGAGCCAGGTATCGTGCCAGGTGTTCTGTTTCAGGTATCACGCTTGGGTTGGATGAAGCATACACAGGCATGTATGATGGCGCTGTTGCTTTAAGTGGTGATTTGTGAGGATGATGTGTTGTCTTGGGTTTTGTAGGGTGTCCGTGGTCTTTATCAGGTGTTGTGTGAAGTCCACCGTCTCTAATGGGTGCTGTATGATGTCCATCATATCTTACCAGACCTGCATGACCTCCATTAAGTGGTGTGCTGATGTGGGTTACATCCCTGAATTTAGCATGGTTGCTGAAAAATGGCTTTGTCACCGCTGTGTTATACTCAGATGGTCTGTTATGGGTTTCAACCTCTTCTTGCCCATCCACTAACTGTAAGTTGCGTTCTGCTGGAGGATTCCATGTGACGTAGCTCCCTTCTGACCATGTTGCATCGGGTAATGTTGCATTGGCAGATGGTTGAGTTTGTGGTACGTTGTGTTCAGCTTGTGCTTCAACATATTCATTAGTGCGTGTTACAATTTCATTTTGTAAATTTGCTTGAGAAGATACATTGGTCTTGATTGAACCTTCTAGATCTAGTTCGGCTGCTTCTAATGCCTCAGCTTGGGCAATAGCTGCGGCTGCCTCTCTTTGAAGTTCCAGTGCGCCTAGTTCGGCTTCCAGCTTTGCTTTGCCTAATTGTAGCTCTGCTTCCTTCTCTGCCCTTTGTACCTTCAGCTCTGCTTCTTTCTCAGCAAATGCTGCTCGTGCCTTCGCCGCCTCTGCTTTAGCGCGCGCCCTTACCGCTGCACTCGATGCCGATGAGTGAGAGCTCCTTGATTTTCTTGTGCGCGCAGATGCATTGTCAGTCCTTTCAGATTCCATTTTACTTATCTTGCTTATCTACTTGCTTCTCAAGATGTTGAAAACTCCAGCCGGATTGCGCTTTTTCACTGTACTGTTCTCGCTGAGGTGTAACAACTCCAACTAAACAGTGAGCTAAACTCTCTCTATTCATGAACATGAAGAAATCCAAAATTCCTTGTATGCAGATTTATTTTCTTCACATTGTACTGAATCCATACATATGAGATGAGTGATGAGAAATGAGAGAGTGAAACTAGAAAACAAACAGCAAAATACTGAAATTAGCTAAACCACTTAGCTTTCATGAACATTACTTTTACAGCACAAAATCAAATGCTTAAAAGTTATCTTAGTCAGAACAAAGATTATATACATACAAGCGATGCTTCTGCTGGGGAATCAACGGGCAAGATGAATTTTCTCTGACAAAATGACTGTCTGCATTTTTAACCAGTCTGCCGTTTCTATCGCGTTTCTAATGCGGTTTCCTACTTCCTGTTTTAGCTCAGTTAACAAACGTCAAAATAAGAGTCTGCATGAAACTGAAAGTATACCAAATTAAAAGCATAAAAATTAAACTTAAATGCCTGAAGGGCAGAACAATAGTAATAGCCATCTGTATATTATTATATTCAGTACATATCTAGCTGTAAATTCTGTTCACAGTAATAGTTATCTGTATATTATATTCATAGGACAATCTATCTGTAAATTTTTGTTTATAATAGTATTCAACTCTATATTTATTCAGTACATATCCATGTTCTGCACTTATGAACCACTGTATATCCTGCACTTGCTGCTATTGCACTTCTGGTTAGACCTAAACTGCATTTCGTTGCCTTGTACCTGTACTTGTGTAATGACAATAAAGTTGAATCTAATCTAATCTAATCTAATCTAAATGTCATTAGTTTTTTTACACTTTCAGTTTTAGCCGCATATTTCAGCTCTGACTGTTTCATTAATCTCTCAATGTAATGCAGTTTTACAACGAGGCTGTTATTGGATGTTTTACATTCAAAGTTGATGTTTCATTGTGTATTACTACGAAACAGGGCTGAACTATCCCTTCAAGTACAACCGTTCGTTCAAATAGCACAAAAAACAGGAGCCCTATTTTGTAGCTTATTCATGGAAAGTGTTGTTAACATTCAGAAGTGATGGCCTCACCAAACACACACACTTACATCTGGACACATACAGTCCTTTAACACACATACAGTAAAGCCCTTAAGCATGGCTGTGGATACGAGTGTGTGTTTACCCTAAATATCTCCAGTATAACTAAATTAGAGGGTGTGCGGGAGGAACAAGCCCTTAAAGAGTTCGCCAGAGATCTGACACACTCGTACTGAAGCATATGGCAGCGATCACACCGACGGGCTTGAGTTTCAACATGACACACTGCCCTACAGAACAGCACAGCTAAAACATCCATGGTACAGTGAGAGCCAGAATCCTATAGTTGTAATCGAAATAATTTAACCCCCCATTGCAAATCAGGTTTATTGGTAAAATTGACTGACTTTCAGCTGTTTGCAATGAACAAAATCAAACAAAATTCATTGAAATAGCTCAACACAAATGTTTCAAGTGGTTTCCCCAAATTCAAATGAAAATGCAACTTTTAATGTCTTTTGGAGTCTCAAAATTATTCAACCCCTTCATGGCAAGCATCTTTAGTACTTATTAGAACAACCTTTTGCTGTTCAGACCTGCTGCAAACGAGATGTTTAACCAGACAGCAGCTTCTGGCAGCGTTTCTGAGGAATCTGAGCCGGTTCCTCATGAGCAATGGCCTCCAGGTCAGTGATATTCCAGGGTTTGCGCCTTCTTCAAATCCCACCAGAGATTTTCTATGGGGTTCAAGTCAGGTGACGGTGATGCCACTGTAGAATCTTCCAGGACTTCTTCTGCAACCAAGCCTTGGTGGAAACTGAGGTATGCTTGGGATCATTGTCCTGTTGGAAGGTCCAAGCTTCAGCTTCCTCACTGACGGCATGACGTTTTCTCCTAGGATCTCCTGATACTTCAATGAATCCATCTTGTCTTCCACACACTCCAGGCTTCCAGAGCCAGAGGATGTAAATCAGCCGCAGAGCATCATCAAGCCCTACCATGCTGAGCTGTAGACAGAGTCTTTACAGCATATGCTTCATTCTTCTTCCTCCAGACATACCGCGTATCCACAGGGCCAAAAAGTTCCAGTTTTGTTTCATCACTCCACAAAACTTCATGATTTTGAGCACTTTTTTTGTGCTTTTGGGCCAGTAGCGGTGTACGTCTTGAAGTTCTGGTATGCATTTAGTACGTGCCTTACTGTTCAAGCTGAAAACTCAGTGCCTGTGGCCACCCAGTCTTGCTGCAGGTCTTTTGCAGTCATTCAAGGGTTTTTCTGATCCTGCCTTCTCAGAAATCTGATTGCAGCCGTTGATAGCTTCCTTTATTCTGCCCCGTCCAGGTAGTGTAACCACTGTTCCTTTAACACTGAACTTGCTAACTATGCTTCCAACTGTGTCTCTAGGAACATTTAGTGCCATCACAATCTTTTTGAATCCTGTTCCTTGCTTGTGAAGGGCGATGAAATCTTCTCTTAACTTTTTGAACCATTCTTTTGACGTCCCCATATTTCTAACATGCAGTCAAACTCAACAAACCTAGTCGGTTCAGATATTTCATGTGTTCTAGCTCAAGCACACCTGGTGCAACTAATGAAGCCCTTGATTAGTGAGACGACACCTGTTTTGCAGATTTGTGCTGTTGTGAGGGATTCTATTCAGGGGGGTGAATCATTTTGAGACTGCAGAAGTCATTAAAAGTTGCATTTTCAGTTGAATTTGGGGAAACCACTTGAAACTCTTGTTGTGTTGAGCTATTTCTATGACTTTTGTTTGATTTGTTCATTGCAAACAGGTGAAAGTCAGTCAATTTTGCCAATAAAGCTGATTTGCAATGGGAGTTGAATAATTTTGATTGTAACTGTAATGCCTGGTTCAGATTACACGATTTTAGACCAATTTTGGCACGATCCGTTTGACGTAGGGTGTCGTGGGGATTCGTAAACGACAACGGGCGTCTGGACGCAAGATTCGATCGCTTCATCTCCTATAGTGTGTCATAGTGGCCGACAACCGGCGTCACGTGTGCGACGCTTCACGACATTGATAAAAAGACTAGTATGTTTACTTTCTTTTTTCAGTCCTCCACGACGAGTTTCGTCAAGAGTGAGTGAGTGAGTGTGTGCGTGTGCGTGAGTGAGTGCGAGTGTGTGTGTGCACGAGTGAGTGAGTGAGTGAGCGAGAGAGAGTGAGTGTGTGTGTGAGCGAAAGTGAGTGAGTGAGTGCGTTTTTGAGTGAGAGTGAGTGTGTGTGTGCGTGAGTGAGTGAGTGAGAGTGAGTGAGTGTATGTTTGTGTGAGTGAGTGAGTGAGCAAGAGTGAGTGAGTGAGCGCGTTTGTGTGTGTGTGAGTGAGTGAATGTGTGCGAGTAAGACGGCACGTGATGACTGGTCGGAAAGCAACGTGTAGTCTGACATTTGTCCACGACACGAAAAGATTTTAGGAGTCAAAATCGCGCAATCTGAACCGCGCATAAGTGTGTTGGTCTGTGTGATGTTGCCGTAACGGCAGTTCTTTGGTCTTTTCTGTAAACACTCTTACCACTTTCCTCTCCGCCTGTCCTGTTTCTCTGCTAATTTTCCATCTTTTCTCAGTGTGTTTCTAAGTGTGTGATTTGTTTATTTTCACAGAAACTCTCAAATCCCCCCTGACCCGCACAGATCGCTCGCTAATTATCTCATTTACACATAATTACTTGGATGGGCTACAACGAAAATAAACAGAGCAGGTCATTCCACATTATCCAGATCCAAAACAAATCATTTAAACAAATGTCTGTAATTCACATCACAACATGCAGCGCAGAATTATAAACACTGCAACAGGAGATCCGGCAGAGTTTTGTATAATTTGGGAAAATTTTCTGCAAAGCACAAACTCAGAATTAATTCCAGCTGCGGCCGAACGAACATTAACGGAAACACGTATATCATCATCTATAACTCATACCGACTCCATTCAAAACACGAGATCTGGCTTAAATCCCGGCTAATTCATGACTTCAGTATGGGGTTTTATTTTGCAAAACATTATAAAACATCCTGGATTTTGTTTGGTCGAATCAGGCACTTCATACAGTTTCCTAAAGACTGTCATTACTTTTGCGATCCATTCTCGTGAGTATGAGAAGGTTAAAAACAAAATGTTAAACTTCAGTAGCAAAAGTGACGTTACAGTAGTTGGCAAGTTCAAATCATGTACTGTATATATACAATACATACTAGATTTCCAGTATGAATTATGAACCTCAAGTCTAAGCCAAATGCAGTCAAGTCTCGCTGGGAAAGCCTCCAGAGCTTCACTGAATAAAGCAACCACAATTATCATAATTAATCCCTCCTAGTTAGTCCTAATTAAATCATTAGAATTCAGTGTGAGATTGTGTACAGTGAAGGCGGGGAAACTGTGTGGGTCGCCATGACAACGAGAATGATTGACAGTTAGGCTGACCAATGCTGTTATTGTTAACTAAATACGTATATTAAAAATGGTTCTCGTTAGCTGAAATAAAGCTCTTATTAGGCCATTAGGCTCTTTGTCTAAGCTAAATGATTCTTCTTTGTTTGTTTTTTTATTTATTATTAAATTGAATTTAATGAAATCATATTTTTGTTTCAATCCCAAATGCCAGAGGAGGTTTGAGTTTAGGACAGATGGGAATGGTTATTAGAGTAGAACTGAATTATGATGTTTTACAGGCTGAATTTGCAGAAAGACACTTTAAAATATAACCAGACATGAGAGGAATTCACAGAAAAAAAGTCATACAGCTGTGATCCGGATTGAAAGAAGAGTGCTCTGAGGTCAGAAGATCTTCAACTGTTACACAGCAGCGGTCATGTGATCTCATGAGGAGTTTGAGAGCGCTGTTGCGCCCCCTGGTGTTCACACACACCGTTTACAGGTCATCATGAGATTTTTTTTGCCTTTATTTTATGGGACAGTGTTCCTGAACTCCTGAACGCCTCCATTGTAGTCTCGAGTTTCTTCCGGGAACGAACACGTCACAATAGTCCTCATTTAAATAATACATACGCAGAATAAAGGGGGTCGCACACCGGACGAGAAGCGCAGCGTCGGGTCTAGCACAACTCGCGGACGCGCACTTTCTCAGTTTATGGCCAGCAATATTGTTATGTTTAAGACATTATGAAATTAAGATAATGTCTATACTACGTTATGATTGTACTGTACAGTTAAATACAATCATGGCTGAGTCTGCAGTCTGAACACTTTACCTCAGAGCGTCTGTTAATTGAGAATCTCTCTTGAAAATCCAATCATTTTCATCCATGCAGCTGATTTCTGTAAATTAATGTAAAACTAAATGTATCTTGCAGCACAGAGTTAAGAATAAAAGTCAGATATACAGAATATGAATATGTTCATAAACATGAATATAGCACATAATGACGATTTGAGACAAATATAAGGTAAATTTGCGCTTCTCGCCCGGTGTGCGACCTCTTTAAAGGGGCGGGGCCTGGTTGAGTTATGGTAAGGGGCGGGACATTTCCCAAACACACTCGAAGCGCTCGACCAATCACAACACACTGCTCCAGCCGACCAATCAGAGCACAGTGTGCTTTTCAGGAGGAGGGGCTTCATAGAGACAGGAAGTAAACAGAGCGTTACTGACAGACTGGGAAGAGAGGAGCCGCAACAATGGAGAATATGAGGAGAATAATCAACATTCAAGCAGGAAAACCTGTTCTAGTGGAGCCTGAACACAACATCAAGACTTTGAGAAAGGACGTAATAGTTTTTCAACTAATATTTATATTTTACCCCATTTCAGTTATTATTTCAATTACCAATAGTTTTTTATTTAGTTTTGGTTAACAACAACACTGATAGCAAATTGCTAGATAAAAAGTCAGAATTGTGAGATAAAAAGTCAGAATTGTGAGATAAAAAGCCTTTTTACCTTTTTTATTTTTTATTCTGTGGCGGAAACAAGCTTCCATACATAACATATTTTTACCGTTCACAAAGTAAATTGAATGTAGTACCTGTGTAGACAGTGTGCGATTTCAGACACACACTTGATGCAAGTAGCACACGACATGACAAAACTAGACAGCTCTAATCATCACTGTTGTCAACACTGCACACCATCAGCTCGTCATCAGCATGCCATGTGTTTTTACCTAGGATGTAGAGTTCATTTTTTATATTTAACCTCTAAACTTCAGCATTTGCCGAACTGTGACTTTATATAACGCTATTCTGACTTTATAACTCACAATTGTGAGAAAAAAAGTAGCAATTACCTTTTTTATTTTTTTATTCTGTGGCAGAAACAAGCTTCCAAACATATGAACATACTTTTTTACCGGTCACGAAGCAAATTCAAATTCAACAAGAATTACTTTCAGACTTTGTTTGGACTATAATACTTTTGTGCGATGTGTTTTTACATAGGTTGTAGAGTTCATTTTTTATATTTAACCTCTAAACTTCAGCATTTGCCGAATTGTGACTTTATATCACTCAATTCTGATTTTATAACACACAATTGCGAGAAAAAAAGGCAGAATTGTGAGATAAAAAGTAATAACTTATTTTTCAAAATTCTGTGGTAGAGACAGACTTTTTTTGGACTATAGGCCTAATACTTTTGTGCGATGCGTTTCATCGACACCATCATCCGTGTGAATTGTGACTTTATATCACGCTATTCTGACTTTATATCACGCTATTCTGACTTTATATATCACAACTCTGACTTTATATCACGCTATTCTGACTTTATATCAGGCAATTCAGACTTTATATCACAATTGTGACTTTATATCACGCTATTCTGACTTTATATCACGCTATTCTGACTTTATAACTCGCAATTCTGACTTTATATCACGCTATTCTGACTTTATATATCACAACTCTGACTTTATATCACGCTATTCTGACTTTATAACTCGCAATTCAGACTTTATAACACAATTGTGACTTTATATCACGCTATTCTGACTTTATATCACGCTATTCTGACTTTATATATCACAACTCTGACTTTATATCACGCTATTCTGACTTTATAACTCGCAATTCTGACTTTATAACACAATTGTGACTTTATATCACGCTATTCTGACTTTATATCACGCTATTCTGACTTTATATATCACAACTCTGACTTTATATCACGCTATTCTGACTTTATATCAGGCAATTCAGACTTTATAACACAATTGTGACTTTATATCACGCTATTCTGACTTTATATCACAATTGTGACTTTATATCACGCTATTCTGACTTTATATCTCGCAATTCTGACTTTATAACACAATTGTGACTTTATATCACGCTATTCTGACTTTATATCACGCTATTCTGACTTTATAACTCGCAATTCTGACTTTATATCACGCTATTCTGACTTTATATATCACAACTCTGACTTTATATCACGCTATTCTGACTTTATAACTCGCAATTCTGACTTTATATCTCGCAATTGGGAGAAAAAAAGTCCGAATTGTGAGATAAAAAGTCGCAATAACTTATTTTTTTTGATTCTGTGGCAGAGACAGGCTTTGTTTGGACTATAGGCCGAATACTTTTGTGCGGTGTGTTTTTACCTAGCTTGTAGATTTCACATTTGATACTGAACCTCTAAACGAGTCATTAGTCTGATGAAGGAGGTCATCATCGGTCACTCACTGCTGTTGCCGGGCGGCTGTAGCCCGTGTTTAGTGGCGGAGCACCAGCCCACGGGGAAGATGTCCCTGGAGTCGTATCGGCACCAGTAATCGAACGCCCCCCTCCAGCCGTCGAACATCACGAAGATCTCCTCGCCCTTCACCTCGCCGATGGTGGCGGGACAGATCAGGTACGGGTTCTTCTTGTCCACCGCCTCCAGTTTCATCCCGGGCTTGAAGCCGTTCTGGGGCGGCCGCAGGGGCTCCTGATGGAATTACAGAAGACCAGTGTCATCAAAACCTTTTAATGTGATTGCATGATGTAACACCATCATCCGTGTGGATGAGGTTCGCCACCTTTTTGAACGCTGTGGCAGGGGCCATTTCGGCTCCATTGAGGGTCCTCAGGAGAAACATGGGCCATGATGAGGCGTTCATCCTGAAGCCTGAGGAAATCAGAGAGAGAGACGGAATTATTATCCACAATTAATCACATTAAAATAACACCTGAAACTAAAAATATTAAAAAACCTGGTAACACTTTATTTTACAGTGTCCTTGTTACATGTACTTACCGTAGTAATAACAGTAAATTATGCATAATTACATGCAATTACATAATTAGCTGCGAATGTGCGAAGGCAAAATTTCTAATTTGTGGTTAAAGTTGAAGTAATAAAATTAAATATATATTTTTTTAAATAGAATATTAAAAAAAACGTTTTATTAGAGTTAGCTGTGAAGGCACAACTTCTCATTTTCATTTAAAATTAAAGTTGTAGCTTTTGAGCAATCTAAAACACACGGAGGAAGGGTTGCAGTGTGAGAACAACAACAGTTGTGTTTTTTATTACACGTATATGCATGTCAAATATGCATGCGTGATGTGTGAATCATGTCAGTAGATCAGTGATGTGTGAGCTTGTATCTTCAGTTCACAGTTATTAAATTACTACAACAAAATACTAAAAAACATTCAAATAAATTGAAATAAAGTAAGCGTTAACAGAAATAAAATCGAATAATAAAAAAGGCATTTTTTTCTCATTTTCGCTTAAAGTTAAAGTAATAAAATTACAAAAAAAATTAATAAAAAGTTATAAAATCTACATAGACATAATTAAACAAAAGTACAAAATTTTTAACTCAAATGTAAAATATAATACAAACTAGTTTAAAATATTAATAAATGCTAAGTTAGTATAGTAGTGATACTCAAATGACACTGGAGAGTTATTAAGCTTCGGTAATGACATGAGACAGACTGTCCCTCCAAAAATAGCCTTATGGAAATGACACATAGTCAAATCAGCAGTTATATTTGCCCTCTTGTTGGTCTCATATTAAATATTAACTCTACTGTGAGCCGCCGTGGAAGGGAAGTGACATCATCCGTACCCAGTGGCGGTTGCAGCATGTCTCCGTTCTTCTCGCAGGTTCCGATTGGCTGGATGTCGGCGGAGTCGACCAATCGCCAGAAGTCGTTGGTGTTGTCGCTGCCGTCCAGACGTAGGCGGAGCCTCACGCCCATCAGGCCCATCACCGTGGCGATGCAGGTGGAGGTGGAGTTACGAGGGTCCCGGGCCTCCAGCTTCATCCCCGCCTTGAAGTCGTTTGAGGGAGGAAACTGAGACTGAGGACACAAACTCAACGTTAACATCCGAAAGAGGGGGTTGGATTTTAATTAACCTGACATTTAGCGCATTTTTGAAACAGCCTTTACACAAAACATTTACAAATTCTATAAAATAGGTTTGCATATGTGTTTTTTAGTTGAGCATCATGTTGGAAACATCTAAAAAACTGTGTCTGGATAATCAACAAACTCAACATTAACATCCAAAGAGAATTAACCCTGTAAAGCCTGACATTTATGAAGAAATTTACTGAAAAAATCTGATTTTTGAAACCGCCTTTATACAAAATATTAAAAAATTCGGCCCCACTTTATATTAAGTGGCTTTAAGTTCTAAGTACTTAGATTGAAATTTATAATTTGATACAGTGGACTTATTGTGTACATACAAGTTTTTTACATTATATATTATATTGATCATTCATCATATCATAATATTTTGAAAGTACCTGCATGTAATTACAGCTGTAAATTAATTTATGTAATTACATTTGTAATTACACTGTTGCACTGTTTAGTTGAGCATCATGTTGGAAACATAAAAAACAGTGTCTGGATAATAAACAGTCAACATTAACATCCAAAGAGAATTAACCCTGTAAAGCCTGACATATATGAAGTAATAGACAGAAAAATCTAATTTTTGAAACAGTTTTTTGAGCCTTTACACAATCTCTTTTTTGATTCTATAAAAAGGTTTGCATATGTTTTTAGTTGAGCATCATGCTGGAAACATCAGGCTTTTATGGCTCATTTAGTATGATATAATTAGAATATGAAGGAAACATCTGCTTAGTTTTATTCAGACGCCCCAAAATGAGCAAAAATATGCAATTTGCTGCAGATGATGATATTAATATGGACATGAAATGATGAAATTCTAATGCTTGTAATGTAAATCAATGAGATCTTTATAACAGTATAACAGACTACTGACATAAAATGCATATAAATATCAATATCTACCAATAATTTCTTATTAAGACATTTAAATGCTTAGTTTTATGATCAAAGCTCTGTAGTTTTAAAACATATAATGTAATGCAGTGCAATGATGATGGAGAGATGAACTAATAAACCTTCCTTAAAAGCCTTATGATCATATATTTTATGTATTTCATGATTTTTCTAAAAAACAATGTATGAATAATCAAGTAAACCGAAGTTGCTTCAGTCCAGTAAAAGTGCATCTTGAAATATTACTAACAATATAAAGGCTATTCTTACAATTACTTTATAAAAATCAATAGATTTCGCAGCATAAACACACGAGCTGAAGGTGGACGTTTGTACAATTATACTAAAAGGCTTTTACTTGCTAAAAAAAAGTCTAAACTATCAATCAGACGACAGAAGGACTGGAGGAGATAGAGATGCACGATATATATCGGCCAGCATATGGTCATTTTAAAGGTCCCGTTGTATGCCCCTTTTCACAAGATGTAAAATAAGTCTCTGATGTCCCCAGAGTGTGTATGTGAAGTTTGAGCTCAAAATACCCAACAGATCATTTTTTACAGCATGTTTAAATTGACATTTTTTGGGGCTCAGAAAAACGAGCTGTTTCAGTGTGTGCCCTTTAAATGCAAATGAGCTGCTGCTGGACGACCCAGGGGGCGGAGCTTCATGATCTCGCGCTCAGTCTGTCAGGACAAATTCATCTCATGGAATGATGATAATATCAGAAACTCTCAGTAACGGCGTTCATTTCGAGTCGGACAATAATGCCTAGAGAGTCAGAGTGCTGTATAGAGATGAAACAGGTATGGTTTAGTAGTTTAATTACGGTTATTATAACGTATTGTCATCTGCTTGTATGTATCCATTATTTATTAACAGCCTACAAGTCTGCTGTTTCGGACCAGGTCCGAATGATGATCAAACATGTACTGATGAGTTTAATGAAGTTTATTGTACATCACACAAAAGATGAAGCGTCAGTTTTACTTCAGAAAATCACGGTAAGAGCTGAGTAAACACAGTAGCCTAAGTTGTAAGAAGTGCGCAAGTAGCCAGTAGAGTTGAGGGAGCATTCCTGTGGGCGGAGGTTAGTCTAAACACGGTTCTGGTGATGTCACTAATGAAGGAAGTAGAGGGATGTAGTCCAATCGAGCCGTTTTATGTAGTCAACTTCTGTTAAATAAAATATCTCGCTTGGCATTGAACTTTGAGCTTTATAATTTTACAGATATTATTTATACTCTAACAACAACATTACACACTAACTAAAGTTTGAAACATGGGATCACGTAGAACGGGACCTTTAATGTTATTGTTATCGGCCCAATAAGAAAATGAGGCCGATATATTTTAAAGCCGATAAATAATGCATTATTTCCTTCAGCTGAGACACTTTAGATGAGCACTGTTCACCATGATGGGGTTAAATTGCTTGAAATATGATTGAAATCACTTCAGAAAGGAAAATACAGTAAAGTGCAACATGTCTGTTATATCGGCTTCATAAAATTATAACGAGAACATAATTGCGTGTTTGGGACGTGGATTTTAATGGTGAGACTTTTGTTTTTGTAATCAGGCTCTCAAAAATTATATAAAATATGGATTTAGATTTATCGGCCGATATATCGGTTATCGGCTTTCAAATATAAAAGAATTATCGGTTATCGGTATCGGCCAAAATGTTCATGTATTTGAATGCATCACTAATTAGGAGATCATGTGCAATTCAATGACGTTTATCAGTCCTATGTGTGTCCTAAAATAGGCTTTATAGGGTTAATGTGATTTCTATGTACAAGACGTGTCTTTAAAAGGGCCAGTGATGTCACTCTGACCTGTCTGAAGCAGCTGGGGGGGGCGGGGACTGATGAGGTCTCCTTTAAATACTCCTCCCACGAGAAGGACTCGGTCACTGCAGCAGAGAAACACAAACATCATCATCATCATCATCATCATCATCATCATCACAGAACGTCTCCGTTGACTTCGTATTGCGAGAAGCTTCCTGTCATTTCTTTACGCAATACGAAGTCAATGGAGACGGTTGGATTGTTTTCAGATTGTCGCTCTGTCTCTATGCTGATCTCAGGTCAGACTCAGAGAGTGTGTGTGTGTGTGTGTGTCGTTACCTTTGACTGGTCCAGGACCTGTGAGAGACATGCTCCTGCCCGCTTTATCCTTCTTACTGTCTTTGTGATCTGCAGAGGAACGACACCAATCTCATGTAGAACACTTCTGATTGCAACAGCAGAAGGACCAAAACCCACAACGACACTGACCAAGCAAATAAATGTGTGTGTGTGTGTGTGTTTTACCTTTCAGTAGCGTTCGGCCCATGCTGACCATTAACTCTGGCGAGATTCCTGAAGAGATCCGAGCGTTCGACCTGAGAGAGACACACACAAACACATGCAGATTTGTCAAATGGACGTCTTTGTGCTGCTTGTGCCGTGTTTTTAAAATGCTAAGTGAAGTTAAAAGTAGTTAAAAATCAAGTGAGATGCATTTCAAACAGTAGTTCACAAACAATGCGCAGAGTTTAAAGCTTGAATTTCTCCGATATTAGGAGTATTTTTTATTATATTGCAATTTATAAATGGGTCATGAAGCACGAATAGTACTTTGCATTTTTTTTAAACATTAATACTACTAAATTACCACACATTTGATAAATATATGCTCACCAAGGCTGCATTTATTCAATCAAAAATACAGTAAATACAGTATAATTGTGAAATATTATTCTAATGTAAAACAACTGTTTTCTATGTGATTATATAGTAAAGTGTAATTTATTCATGTGATCAAAGCTGTATTTTCAGCATCATTACTCCAGTCTTCAGTGTCACATGATCCTTCACAAATCACTCTAATATGATGATTTGATGCTCAAGAAACATTTATGATTATTATCAATGTTGAAATATGCTGTTTCATATTTAGGTAGACACCATTATAAACGACCATTCAAACATTTGGGGTAAGATTAAAAAAATATATTTAAAAAAATCAATACTTTTATTGAGCAAGGTCTCATTAAAACTGATCAAAAGTGACAATAAAGATATTTATAACATTACAAACGATTCTATTTCAAATAAATGCTGTTCTGTTTACATATTAGACTGATTTCTGAAGTATCATGTGACACTTTGATCACAGGAAATGATAAAAAAAAAAAAATTCATACATAAGAAATTATGACTGCATTTAAAATCAAGAGAGAACCAACCAAATTTTAATAACTGATTATGCCGTCAAATGCTTTTTCCTATTGTTTTTGTATTAGTAAAATAACCTGTAGCAGTAATTTTGTTGCAAATAATTTTGTCAGATAAATATTCCTCATATATTCCAATATATAACCTCATATTTTGATGGTTTAATCAAACTTTTAGGTTAATTAAAACAAAAATCCACTTCGGATGTCACTTTTGGCCACAACTTAATCTTCAGTAGCTTTAGTAAAAATGCATAATTAACCAAACGCCATTTTTATGTTCCTCTTTTTATCAGGTAAAAGATTAAGATCTTGCAGATTCTCAGTTTCATGTGTGTGAGCGTCAAGCTTCCCTCGAATGAGACATGAAACACACGAAACACACACACACACACACACACACACACACACACACACACACTCTCTGCTGAATGCCGTCTTGTTCAAGAGCGAAACTTCCCACAGCACACAAACACACTCTTCCTGTCTAAAGCAAAGAAATGAATCTCCCGAACTGAGCGAAGACCAGCGGATCGTTCCTGACATGAATATGACGATAATCAAGTGTCTTATTAGATTAGAAATTGAATCCACATGCCGGCAGACAATTATAGACAGAACAAATGAGTTCCTTATTTATGTCAAGCAATTAAAAGTTCATTCCGCTTTGGTCTCATGTGAGCTTCTCGTTCTGTCGTTCATTTGCTCTTTCTGCCAGCATAATCGCTCTCTTTCACTCCGACTCTTCACTGATGTAGTGAGAGGTTTCACTCCTGAGTCTCAGGCCACAGAAGAACCACTGTTTCTGTTCAGCAGCAGCCGCCGTCTCTCTAAACTAAAACTTAAACCATTAAACACTCAAATCTTCAAACTAAATAAACACTAACTGAAATTAAATAAAATATTTATTTAAAAAAAAACTTAAACTTATTTTATTACAGCTAGCTGGCCAAGGCAACATTTCTAATTTTAGTTGAAGTACTAAAATAAAATAAAATAAAAACTGACTACAAATTTGACTATAAATTTAACTTAAATTCACATGAAAACTACATATAAAAATAAAATTACAAATATTAATAAAAAAATTTTATAATAGTATGATATTAAAATAACCTTTTCATTACTTCAAATAAATAACATTTATAAAAAGTAACATAACTAAAACTAAATAAACTACAATTAAAACTAAATAAACTACAACTTAAACTAAATAAAAAAACTAGAGAGATAAACTAATAAAAGGTGACAAAAACACAAGAACAAAATTCACATAAAAACAGTACATATGAAAATAACATTTAAAACATTAATACAAATATAATAACACTATAAATTACATTTTCATTACTTCAAATAAAACAAACATTACCTGAAATAAAATAGAAAAACTTAAACTTATTTTATTTCAGGCCACATTTCTCATTTTCATTTAGTTTAACTTGAAGGACTAAAATAAGTAAAACTCAAATAAACTTAAACTTAAATAAAAACTATAGACATAAAAAAGACTAATAATGACAAAAACAACAAAATTACTAAAACTTAAAAAAAATAAAATAAATAAATAAATAAATATTAACAAAAACTATAATAATAGTTTTATCAATGATCCTAAAGAAACACTGTCTCAGACAGACTAAAGGAAAAAGTTTGCAGTGTTTTGTTTGAGTCCCTCAGTCAGGGTTAATAAAACCAGATGAAGTTTAAACGCTTTCTCAAAATCACAAGCTCCAATGTTGTTTTCATCAGGGAAAAAGTCATTTTACAAGCTACTTTAAAGACTCCTGGAGAAGAACTAAGTCACTGGACTTGACAAAGTTTGTGAGATTCATGAGTTTTGTTTGAGACACTGAAGATGACGCTCTCAGGATAGTATTTGATTTAGGATTTACCCTCAAACGAAAACAACACTGAGAAAAAAAACAAGTAAAATTGACTTAATTAAGTTTAAGTTTTTGTACTCGTATTTTAAGTAACAATTTACATCTACTGAACTAAGTCATGTAAAAAATTTACAAAGAGAAGAAGTACATTGAGAGTTTGTTGAGTAATTTCTACTTATTCATTTGAAGTTTTTTACTTTGAAATATTCTTGTTTCAAGTACGTTTTCCTCAAACAATGTTAGAACTGAATTAAGCCGTGCTTTTAAAGTGCACGGGTTACTTAGACAAATGTCTTGTTACGCTTTGTAAGACAACAATCATAGTTTTTGAGTATGACTGTGTCATTTTGAGTGGAAAATGAACTCCAGATGTCACAAAACCACAAAACAGTGTAAATATAACTATAAAATAGTGAAAATGCAACCTTATTAATTAGTCATGCCCCAGTGCATGATAGGAAAACCAGTGTCAGAAAGTTGAGTAGGTTTTACTTCATTTTATAACTTACTCAACATAAACAATTCCAAGTTAAATATACATATAAGTTAAAGCTTTAATTTCTAGAGTACTAATATAGAATTTTCTTTTTTTATTATTCTTGCCTGAATTCTTGTTTTTAATGTAGAATTTTTTTTTACATTTGTTACATTTTTATTAGTGTACATAAAAAACAAACTACTTTATCCTTCATCCGAACACAAACTGTGAATGGATTTATTGGAACGATTTACAAAAAAAAAAAAATTTGCAAATATTAAATTCACTGCACAAATGTGTGTAAAATGGCAATGTCCAAAAGTTAGGAAAAATTTAATTCAATGTCACATTTACAATAAAAAAATAATTTTACACACAAATTACAAAGAACCTCGTTCTGCTTTTATTAAATGTAAATAGTAATTTAACTATAATAAAGAATAAACTATTTGTTGATAAACAAATCAATATGCAAAATGACTAACATATTAGTCTGACACGGACTTATTTCAGCTATTTTGAATCAGGATGAGGAACTTACTGTCAAATTATAGTTTGTGGAAAAGCAAAAATATAGAACTGCAAAACGTTTGTTGATTTATCTTGATTAACTGGACGAAAATCTGATAAAAAGCTCCTAAACCTAACATAAGGAGTCATTATATTCCTGCAACGTTTTTAATAATCAATTATTCTGTTGATCATTTGTTGAAATATTTTGATTTAAAAAAAAAAAAAATTAAACTAACAAAAATCATCTGTAAATCATTCAAACAAAAACTGCATGTAACAATTTACATTAAAAAATTGTTTAGTTTGAATGTCATCTGAAAATTCAATTCACCACATCAGTTTGAGTAAAACTGTCCAATATTTAGAATTGAATTCGATGTAAAATTACAGTAAAAATAGTTTTATGAACAAATTACAAAGACACTTGAGAGATCCACTGTGTGCAAAATCTTAAAATATGTTTATTACTTATTAATCTTAGCACATTTTTTATTTGATTTGACATCACATTTTTTTCATCAATTGATAAATTTTTTGGTTGTTGCAATTTTATAAATAATTTATTAAATATTGAACATAAAGCAAATAACATACACATTATTATACTGAATTACATTAAATATAAAGTAATTAACATTAAAATGACTATTAACATAATAACTAAAAGCACAAGTTACAGAGATGAACAAACCTCTCTCCGACTCGCCTACAAAGAGTGTTTATCATAACATATCCCAGCATTCCCTAAGGCATCCCATTCCTGAAACATTTCACCCATAATCATAACATTCCAGCAGCCAGATCTGCCCTCTTATTCACCCGACAGCATCCAGAAATTATTCAAAAACAAAAGCTTTGTTTAATCATTTCATTTTAGAGAACTGCTTTACTAAAATGGTTTGTTCCAATCACCCGCGGCTAAAAAGTGACAGACAGGTGGGCGGGGCTTATTGGCTGATAAAGTGTGGTGGGCGGGAATTTTTGGCGGATGCAGGTGTCATATGTGCAGTGGGCGGGGCTTATTGGCTGATGCAGGTGTCATTGGGTGTGGTGGGCGGGGCTTATTGGCTGATGCAGGTGTCATTGGGTGTGGTGGGCGGGGCTTATTGGCTGATGCAGGTGTCAGTGGGTGTGGTGGGCGGGGCTTATCTGACTTTCTCTAGCTTTTCATCATTCACAAAAACAAACACGCTCTCAGCACTCCTTTTTTTTGTTTCCATGTTTGATTTCAAGCAGTTTGCATCATACAGCACGTGTTCCTGCCTCAGTGAGAAACAATACCTCTCTCTCTCTCTCTCTCTCTCTCTCTCTCTCTCTCTCTGTTCTCCATCAGAAGCGCTCTCCATCTTTGAACATGAGACCAAATGAGTATTATATTCAACACAAACAACCTCCACCTGAACAGAATATTAATTACAGCTCTAACACACAGACAAAATACTAAAGAGAAATTTACATCACAAACACACATCTGCACAAGCCCATTATCTCACACAGATAACATGAACATTTTACAGCGATGTTACTAAATGAAATGTTGAATCTACGAACCAATGTTTAATCTTTTAACCACTAAAAACTCACAGCTACTAGTTATTTTTACTATTTTTCTAACTTTGCATTTGCCGTCACTGTCACGGCAGTTCACAACAAACTTGTGAAAGTTTCTTACACTGTTTGAAGGAAATCCAATGTTCATTTATTATTAATTTATATGTTTTTTTCACAATAAATGATGAATGATTATGAAAACTGTGATCTCTTATGGTTTATTTTTGACACAAAAACATAATTACGCAACATTTTGAAAAACAAAAACACTAATAATACAGAATAACTTTAACAAGGATTAATATTATAATTTGTAAACATATTTCAATATTATTATATGCAATATATATATATATATATAAGCAATAACATTAAATTTGTTTTAATTACAAATAAATAAATAAATAAATAAAAGTATAACATAACATTTTATTATTGCATATAGTGCTATACTAAATATATTTTATTATTGTATATAGTAATTAGTAACAAATAATAAAAAATATCAGCCGATATATGTTTATTTTTAATGTTATCGTTATCGACCCGATTAGAAAATTAGGCCGATATGTTGAAGCAGATAAATAACTGAATATTTTCTTCAGATGAGACACTTCGGATTAATATTATCGGCCAATATACCGATTATCGGTTTTAAAAGATAAAGAATTATCGGTTATCGATATCAGCCAAATTTTTCCATTTCAGAGCGTCCCTATGTGTAGTAATAAATTAGTAACAAATACACTCATTGTCAAATACTCTTTCAAGTATTGAAATAATGTTTCACATAAAAATGTATCATAACAGATAGGCTACCAGTTATTAGTATCAGAACCACATAAATTAAAAACAATGAACAGAATTCATGTAAAAAAGTGTTTTAACCTTACTGAGCCAGTACCATGATACTAAAATAATCAGATTTATAACCTGGTATTGAATGATTATTTATTTTTCAAGGCATTTATATGGTACTTCAAGATAATTCAAAGAATACCAGAGTAAAAACATGGTAAATTCTGTCGTTCTTTTCAGCGCATCATGTTAGCGTAAACTTTGTAAATGTTATCTGTTGTGTGAACTGTGAAAAATATATCCATTACTGATACGAAAATAGGATAAATAATGCATCTGAGATTTTAAGATCGCTATCTGATAGTGTTTACATACGCCTGAGATTGACATCTGAAATAAAGGAAACGTCATCAGCGATGACGACACACCACTGATCATACACATCATCAACATCATAATGATCAAAAGCAACGAAACACAAAACAAACACACGTTATTTTATCAGTCTCGCTCGGATCCACAAATACTTCTGATATAACAACATGAATAATCGCCACTGGCACAGAAAGAGTTGAACATCAGGCAAAACAAACGCCTAAATCATCACATACAGACTTTAAAAAGGCCCTTATTTGTAATCTGACATAACGATCAAGCGCATAACGTATGCAAGAAAATAAAATAAGTGTAGAAATGTCGACCAACCTTCGCAAATTTGTCGAAATGTAGTCAGAATTCAGCACTTTTCACAGCTCTCTGTCGCCATGTTTGGGGTCAGAACTGCGCATGCGCAGAAGCAGACCAGCGTTGCGCGCTCGCTTTCTCATACGCACACGTTTATTCTACTGGACATTGTGAAAGCCTTTCATTGAGTGTTTACTATTAATCTAATATTTAGCCAATCATTACAGTTTGCCTATAAATAATAACATGATCCTTACAGGTCCCATTCTGACGCGTTTAGACTATTTAATCAGTTAATGAAGATTGAGTAGTACTAAAATAGGCTATAATAACACTGAAATTGTGTGTGTGTGTGTGTGTGTGTGTGTGTGTGTGTGTGTGTGTGTGTGTGTGTGTGTGTGTGTGTGTGTGTGCGCGCGTGTGTGTGTGTGTGTGTGTGTGTGTGTGTGTGTGTGTGTGTGTGACTTTTGTCTGTCTAAGATTTCACATAGCCTAATTTTGTGTGTTTTTTTGTCAACTATTTTATTACAAGTTGATTTATAAGTTGTTGTATTGTATTGTTCTGTTTTTTCTTTTGTATTGTCGATTGTGGTTTATCAGATGTAGTTGTGGTGTGTATCTCTTTGACATTAGAAGATATAAGGTAAACTAGGACTTGTTGGACACTTGATGTACAGTGTGTGGATTTAGAAACAACTAATCGTTGACTTTAAGTCAGTTGGGTTGTGAAGGTCAAGATGCTCATTTAATGAGCTTTTCAAAAGAACATAATTATCTGCATTACAATATTGGGTTACTCCCTAAAAAAGTACTTTTTTATTACTTTTCTTGGCTGGGCTTGCTTGTTGTGTTTTAATAACACCCTTTCTCACCAAAACTGAAATGAATAAGCCTCATGCTGAAAAACATATAAATTCATGTCTGTACAGTTTAGGGTGCAGTTAAAAAAAAGCTGTTCTGCCTTTCTGGGTTGAAGAAGAATAAGATGCAGGAGAAGAAAGATCATAACATTCAATAACATTTTTTAAAAATGAAACTCAAAAGTGGTTTATCTAAAATCATTTTTGCTTATTTTGATTATCAAAGGTCAGCAGCAAAGACTTACTAAAGTGAGATTAAATACATAAAGTATGTAGCTATAATTTAACATTTAATTATTGCAGATTTGGTAATATTCTGGTATTGCATTTCACTGTTTTTATTAATTTTGTGTAACACTGAATCTGTTTTGTGTGTGTGTAAGTGAGATGAGTAAATGCCTACTTACTTTTATTCTAAAACTATTCAATAACGATCATGTTTGCACAGCGAACTGTGAACTCTTGATTTCTCTCAACATGAGGAGGAGAGCTGTCAGTCAATACATGGACAAACAAAGTTGCATTACTTATTTGAAAAAGTAACTCGGATATTTTGTTGTAAATTTAAAAGTAATGGTTTAACTTGAAAAAGTAATCTGATTATGTAACTCAAGTTACTTGTAATGCATATAACACTGTCTACCCACAATTCAGCTTGATTGTGACGACAAAGCTATGTTATATTAAAGTCGCCCTGTGGTGAAAATCAAGTTTTTAATGTTGTTTATGTGTCTATGTGGTGTTTTTAATACGCTTTAAGACAAACCATGTGTAAATTCATAAGTCGACACCATTGCTGAACATGCTTTGAAATCGCTGGTGTTTCTGACATCACAAACTACCTTGTAACCAATCAGATCATCGTGTGATCGTCAACCAGTGGATCTCTGAGCTGAGTGAGTGAGTGGAGGCGGGGCTCATTTGCATATTCATAGAACCACATAAATGAGGCAAGAGTTACATTCAAGATATTTTAAAGCATGAAGAATATTTTTCACAGGAAAAAACATTTAAATATGTAATTTTGGTGATCAAAGATGAGTTTTAAGGGATTAAATGATTGAGTGGGACTTTAATTACATTGAGATTTAATCGCATAATATTTGTAGCTATATGTTCACAGTCAACAACAGCTCAAATACCTATATGATTTTACATATTTTCTCCAACAACTTATATGCATATAGAATGGTGCATAAAACAAATCGTAAGTAAACATAAGAAAGAAAGAAATGCTTTCAAAGCTAGCATGCTATTACTAGTCTCTCTGAAATTACCTACCCTACCTTTAAGGCTGCTCAAAATTCAGTGTAAAGACGTAAATGCCACACTTTTGACCCACTTCAGGCCGTAGTATCAAAGCACACAGCCGTAAGTGCTGTGTAAATGCATTCATGCATGTAACAGCCTGTGTAAAAACACCTAAATGCCACTTCAGAAGTGCTTCTGTTCCACTAAAGCTCATCCAGGCTAATCCATTCTGAACGTTTCCAGTCTTTTATTTTATTTATTTTGTCTTCCAAAACCAGATGCTGAGACAGACTGGATTTAAAATAGCATCATAGTCAAAGGCCAGAAATGAAAGTAGATTAAAACTCTTAAAATCTAACATTTACTAAAAATAGTTATTATAGACTATTTTAATTCCAGTATCAGTCTCGGTGTACACATCTGTGAATGACTTATTATTATTATTATTTTTATTATTATGTTTTTATTATTTTATTTTATCAATCTTTCCTTCATTCATCGTCTGTCATCTTTGAAAATAATCGCTGTCCTTCATATATCCACTAGGTGGTGTGAGTGATTTGATCTGAAGCGCAAATTATACACGAACAGGTGAAATTTATGGCAATCCATAACCAATTTAAACCAGTGCTTTCATGCATTTTTAAAAATGTATGTAATATATGAATTGAACACTAATGATAATAATACTAGGCCTTCATGTTTTTTGAGCATCAAATCATCATATTAGAGTGATTTCTGAAAGATCATGTGACTCTGAAGACTGGAGTAATGATGCTGAAATGATCACAGGAATAAATTACACTTTACTATATATTCACATGGAAAACGGTTATTTTAAATTGTAATCATATTTCACAATATTACTGTTTTTGACAAACAGGTTTATATATATATAGGATCCTACTGTATATACATATATATTAATTTACAAATCGAAATTCACTGAAAGTGAAAACCCCTAAATAAAACCTGTAAATAAATATTATTATATTATATTATTTTACATTATATTGCATTATATTATATTACATTACATTACATTACATTACTATATTATAATATTATATAATATTATATAATATTATATTATATTATATTATATTATATTATATTATATTATATTATATTATATTATATTATATTACAGTGGTTCTGATTCCACTGTTTGCCACGCCCACACCGAGCTACTGGTCTCCTGATTGGTGAATATCCCACGAAGGGGCGTGTCTGTGACCAGCGTCAGTCATCGGAATCGTCTCCACTGACGCCAGTCTGAAACTGTTGCTGTTGTCGCGGGTGGGTTGATGAGGTTCACATACATCAGTGCGTTTGAGGATGTGAGTGTTTTATACCGCGTCCTGGTCTCCGGAACGCGTAAGTAAACACGACTCGTTTTTCTGATTCCCTTCGATTTATTATTATTATTTGAGTGGTATCATATGCGTGGTTTGACTGCAGCACTTTGGCATGCTGTTTTACTGCGGCTCTGACAGTGTTGTGGTGTTCTGTGTCATAATTACAGTCTGTCAGGGCTGATGTGGGTGAAGTGCGTGGTTCAGATCCGTGTTTCTATGTGCGCGTGACTCCCACGCAACGCGAACCCGCTCAATGCGACGCAGAGACACAGAAACACACGCAAACCGCGAGATGCGTGACTGAGTCTGGCAGTGCATACATGACCGGTGCATTAGTCATATATGAACATATGAGCACATCAACACATAGGTACTGTCATATTTACACTCTTAAATCACTGTTGTACTGCTGTTGCATGCCATTTTACTTCAAAACAGGGTGCTTTTTTCAATTACTGGTACTTAAATACTCCTAAAACACTCTCTCACAAGTGAAGTGAATTTGGTTACTACAGTACACTCTTAAAAATAATATTGGCATCTATGAACATGAACAATCTTTAAAGGGATAGTTCACCCAAAATGCTTAAATGTGAATAACAGCCTAAATTAAATCTCATTTTACTGCAAAACAGGGTGTTTTTCTCAATTACTGGTACTTAAATACTCAAACACTCTCACAAGTGAAGTGAATTTGGTTACAGTACACTCTTAAAAATAGTATTGGCATCTATGGATCCATGAACAATCTTTAAAGGGATAGTTCACCTGAAAATGCTTAAATGTGAATAAAAGCCTAAATTAAATCTGTTCATCATATAAAGCGATTGAGTTTCTTCAGAAAATTGAGTAACCGTTCAATTCATGCATGTTAGTTTTACGATCTCTTTATGAACTTTTTTGAAGCATTAAAGTGGTAGTTGTGTAGCTGTCAATGGAGGGACAGAGAGTCGTATGGGTTTGGAACAACATGAGGGCGAGTAAATAATGACAGATCTTTCTTTCTTTTTTTCATTTAAAGAATCACAAAAGGTTCTTTATATTGGAAAATGGTGCTTTTAACATATCCTTCACACAAGAACTTCTTTAAAGAATTGTTCACTAAAAGGTTCTTTGATGAACCAAAAAAAAAGGTTCTTCTCTCACATTACTGCAAAAAAGTATTACATTTTTTTTTTAAGAGTGTAATGATGTCCATCAGTGAACATACATGTATAATTTTCATTTAAAATATTTTTTACTCAGACATTTTCACCAAATCATGTATTGTGCTACTGTTTAGTAACATATATTTTGATGGAAATTACATTTTAAACACTTTTTGCATTAGAAAACCCTGTCTTGGTGAGACTATTTCCATAGATAGTATTTTATGTATCCTAAATGCACATAATTAAATACTAAATAATTAATAATTAAATTAAATTTTCACATTTTTTGCATAATTTGACATTTTGAGGAAATTCAAGATCTTGGATGAGGGTAAAACAATAAAAATCTCCAGATAAGAGGCATTTGATGGTTAGAAGTTTACAAGACAGTTTCAATGTGAACTTTATATCACAAAAATAAAAAAAGCTATCCACTGGGACATAAAGGTGACCTATGTTTAAAAAAAAAACACTTTTTAATATCTATAACTCAAATCTGACATAGTCACACATTTGTCTGCTACTAATTACAGTTGTGTTGTAATCTACTCTATAATGGTGTAAATGAATGGGTTGCTGTGCCAATTAGTGCAATGACATCTCTAGTATTTTACAGTAAAGTTTGACGCTTGCAACGACAAGGTCTTGGGTTCGATTCCCAGGTATTTGCATGAACCTGACAAAATGTTTACCATGAATGCAATGAAAGTTTTACCACATCTAGACGGTTTCTTCAGTGATTTAATAAATGTAGCTCGTCTGTAACCGGTGTTATGATGAGTTAATGTCTGATGAAGATCTTGAGAAGCTTTGGCCTTCATCATCACGAGTGTTCAGTTTTTGAGGTCACGCTGACCTTGTTTACATGGAAAAGGACAGAAATCATTGTTTCTCTTCAGCTCTTAGCTCTGTTACAGGCAAAAACTGCATTTAATTGCTAATTTGCGTTAAGTTAAAGGTGACGTGTCTTTTTATTGCTGTGTTGAAATACTTTTTTGTATCCAAGCTCAATATATAAACCGTTCGTAAGTTGATTCCACTGAAAGTGCTTTCAGATCTACGACCAACCCGAAACTACAGTTATTGACTCGACCAATGGCATGAGTTTGGGGGCGGGACTATCCGTTTGGCTGACCAATGGCAGATGAGGGGAGTGTCCAGGAAACCTGTTTGAAACGGTCATCGTTTTTAAAGCTTTAAAATGCAACGTTTAGCCAGTAAAATAAACCGTTCTCACACATAAAAACACGCTTTAACACGATGCATGCAGTCTATGTTTCTGTTCTGATTTCAGAAGGTCGTCACTATATTCAGTTCAGAAGGTGTTTATAGTATCAGTCTCTTTCTCTCTGTCTCTTTTCCCCTCGTCCTCCTTACATGTTCTCATTTTGTGCGTCTGGGGACTGAACCCAGAAACACGGTGAGTTTGTACGGCGGATCAGGAGTGTCGTCCAGGTGGATCGGCTTTAAACCCAGCTGAGAAGAGTCTTTGTTTGACTCTAGAAGCAGGAACAGGCTGAACGGCCAAATCTCCCTGTTTTTCTTTAATCTGTATTGCCAGATATTTGGAGCATTTATTTATCTATGAATTGATATATGTAATATTTTGGGCAAATTCTATTTATTTATTCATGTATTTATTGGTATTGGCAGATATTTGTAAATCCAGCTAAATTTATTTAATTTTTTAATCTGTAAAAAAATAATTAATTAATCTGTATTGCCAGATATTTCTAGCATTTATTTATTTATTTATGAATTTGTATTGGCAGATATGAAATATTTCGGGCAAAATGTATTTTTTCTATTCTTTAACAGTATTGGGAGGTATATCGATCCTCTTCCCCAAATCTGCGGCGGATTCACGGCCTGATGTGTTTGTGCTGTAAGAGCCGGTCTGCTATTTCTGACGTTTAAAGGCTGACGGCTGTATTTTTAGCTCTTTTCAGAGAGGCTTGATTGAATTAGTCCGAGTCCAGAGCTCATATGCAGTGAAAAACAGGCTGCTTTGGCATTTTTATTTGTTCATCTGTGTGTGCGCATGAGGAAGTGACAGCATGACCTCCGTTGAGCTCTGAGCTGTGCCATCCACTCTCTCAGAAAGACTCATTAAGGCCAAAACACATTTCTTAATGTAACTTAAACTTATTTTAACTGTAAATACATTTTTAGTCCTTGAGAACTTTTTGAATAAACCATTTTAAATGCAAAATGCTTTTTTAATCCAATTGATCAACTAATCCATTGTATGTTTTAGCCCCTCCCCTCTTTTCTTGATCACCTGACTTCATTCTTTAAAGGGATATTTCACCGCTGGAAAGATGAAAGTGTATTTTAATGGGGTCATTTATGTAGTAGAAATGTGAAATTATTTTAGAAGTTGGTGCCTTCTAGACCGAGAAAAGCCAGAAAATGTATTTTTGGCTCGTGGATGAAAGACTACAACTCCCAGAATGCACTTGCTTCGCTGCCCTACGAGGCCACTCCCAAGCCACGCCTACCGGTTACAGAGGGCAGTGTCGGGAGAAATGATACAGCTAGGCTACTAGTCGACTGGAAACTGAAAAGACGGCGTTTTATCGTGAGATCCCCCTATGGGCGGGTTGAACACATGCGGGACGAGCTCCTCCTACTGGCTGGAGTCTCTCGCCCCTGGACAAAAAAGCCTCAGATGACGCAAAAATCGTCATTTTGCATCATCTGAGTTTTTTTCCCAGACACACTATACAGAAATCTCTCGTCTAAGGGGGACATGAGGGATGGAAGCACAGTCACTCGAAAATACTACCGGGTTTCCACTGATACAAAGCTTAATGCTAATCGGTGAAGGATGCCTTTAACGCCCAGTTTTCCATTGTTAAAAAATCAGTCTGAATAACGTACTTTTTCTGATTAATTAACAGGTTTCACAATTTAAATGGGTTTTGTAAATAGTCGGATTGATTTTTGAATCTCGTTAAAAAAATCTTTATTCAAGTAATTTTGTTAAATGTTACATTTTTTCATATGCCAAATTCCCTGATCATGTTTATATATTCAATCTTTGATCACATTCTGAATTAGAAAATCATTATAATGCAGTTCATTATTGGTCGCTTGACAGACGCAAAATGTTTTTGAATGATCAGGTATAAACAATATATATCGGTTACTGGGTGATATATGTGATTTATTTCTTCAATTATTCATTTATTTGTTTGTGTATTTATTGTTATTGGCAGATATTTGTTATTTCCAGTTACATTTATTTAAGTTTTTATTTAATCGGTATTGCCAGATATTTATTCATTTATTGGTAGATATTTCAAGCATTTATTTATTTATTTATTTATGAATTAGTATTGGCTGATATGTAATATTTTGGGCAATATGTATGTATGTATGTATGTATGTATGTATGTATTTATGTATTTATGTATTCATTCATTCATTCATTCATTCTTTAACCATATTGGGAGATATTTGATTTTAGTCACATTCCACAATTAAAAATCATTATAATGAAGCTGAATGTAAATTATGAGAAATAAAAACGAGTATTTCACCTCAAAAGAGCATTGAGCTTCTTATAGTCTTTAGTTCATTTGTCACTTGACTGAAGCAAAACGAACGAATCGTTCATAAACGACCAATCACTAATGCGAGCTTCATCTCATGTTGAGGTGTGTGTGTGTGTGTGATGTTGTTGGTGTGTTTGTTTTCCTGATCCGTGTTCTCAGTGTAATCGCACTGATGTGACATGTCTGTCTCCCCCCCTGAGTCCCAGACCTCACGTTCATCACTGATTTGTTGGCGTTTTGGTCTAAAGTGATGATATGCACAACTCTGTGCCAGCGGAAACACACGCTCACACACAGACGAAACATAAAGACGTCCATCTGTTTGTGTGTAGTGCACGTACTGAGACCCAGAAAGACCAAATGGAGACTTTAATTTTACATGAGATGCTCCAGAAAAATCACATTCAGTCTTGAGTCGAATGTTTTCCAGTTATTAATGAAAGACCTTTTTTTTTTGGCACCAAATAGAATTGCAAAAATAATGATTGTGTTCAAACAGGTTATCAGAAGGGTTTTTAGTCTCCAGTCCTTAATGATCTATATTAAAACATTGATATAGGAGAATTTGTCTCCTGATGTTTAAACACGCCAGCAATCTCACATTAGTTTAGGTCTTATGGTTTTTGGCCGCCATATCTCAGCAGCATCAGAAAAGCATAGAGAGATCTGTTCATGTTTGCAGTTCCCTTTGGTGCTGTTCTCCACTAATACAGCATCTAGTCAACAAATTAATTGCTGTATAATGATATGAAAACACATACGGTAGTGTACTGTATAACATACTGTGTGTTTTAAATCCGCATCTGAAGTGCAACGCAGCCTCACGTGTCAAAACAAACTCCACGAGGCGTCAGTGATGGTTTTATTTGGCCTCTAGAGGGCGCTCTCATACTGTATAATGATATAAAAACATGTACGGTAATGTACTGTATGACATACCGTCTGTTTTAAATCTGCATCTGAAGTGCAGCACAGCCTCGTGTGTCAAAACAAACTCCACGAGGCGTCAATTATGGTTTTATTTGGCCTCTAGATGGCGCTCTCGTACTGTATAATGATATGAAAACACGTACGGTAATGTACTGTATAACATACCGTCTGTTTTAAATCCGTATCTGAAGTGCAATCCAGCCTCACGTGTCAAAACAAACTCCACAAGGCGTCAGTGATGGTTTTATTTGGCCTCTAGAGGGCGCTCTTGTACTGTATAATGAAATGAAAACACGTACGGTAATGTACTGTATAACATACCGTCTGTTTTAAATCCGTATCTGAAGTGCAATCCAGCCTCACGTGTCAAAACAAACTCCACAAGGCGTCAGTGATGGTTTTATTTGGCCTCTAGAGGGCGCTCTCGTACTGTATAATGATATGAAAACAGGTACGATAATGTACTGTATAACACACCGTCTGTTTTAAATATGTATCTGAAGTGCAGCACAGCCTCGTGTGTCAAAACAAACTCCACGAGGAGTCAGTGATTGTTTTATTTGGCCTCTAGAGGACGCTCTTGTACTGTATAATGATATGAAAACATGTACGGTAATAGGGCTGGGACGGTTACCGCATTACCGCAATACCGCGGTCACGTGATGCCTACCGCGGGTCTGAGCTCGTCACCATCATCACCGCAAAAAAAAAATAAATACAAAAAAATAAACACTGGCCTTCACATGTGTTCACGTTGTGTCTAATGACATGGATTCATTGATTCTAATGACATGGATTGTGTCTAATAACATTGTGTCTTACATGGATTCAAGGTTTTCTAAACAAAACTTATCATCAAAAGATGGAACAAATCCGACCTTTCGCAAGTTCGCAAGTTGTTTCATGACACATAATAACATTCCATTCGTAGGCTATTGACTATAACCCCTTATTTACACTCTGTGGCGTGTTACGGCTGCGACGCGGCTACCGGAGCTGATCGCGCCCACTCTAGTCAATGCTTGTGTTTACAACAGCCACGATGCGGCGCGTTTCAGAAGCGTCTCTCAGCGCCGCTTCGATAAAGATAGGCGCCTAGTCTATTTTCGACGGACGCCGCGTCCAAGCCGCACCGTAAATAAATAAAAAAAGTAAAAGCAGGACCTCAGCTTTTAATTGCACGTGCTTATTTAACAGAATTCTCTCACGTGAAGACCGCACTTGTCCACCCTCGCGGAGTCGCGGCAAGTGCACACTCACAGCACCAGAGAGTAATCTTGACGGCACTAGAAAATGGATAAGTAGGCTACATAATCAAATTCACAAATATTACACCATTTAAACATTATTAAAAATACATAGGCTACTGAGTTACTAAAACAATATTTGTCAAAGAATACACTTGTATGTTCACAGTTTGAACGTTCTTGTTTCCATTTGTTTAATTTCAAGATCTGAGGTGAATTATCCATTGTTGCTTTTACAGCTACAAAGCTGGAGCACTAAACAATATTCAAAGTCACATTGCATGCTTTTAACATTAAATAAAGCACATAAACACTACCTGAGATTATCATTTACACACTTTGTTTGTTGTTCCAGCCGCAACGTCGCAGAAAAAAAAAAACTGTGGGAGGGTGGGAAGGGGGGTTGAGGTTTAAAGCGGTTTACCGCAATACCGCGGGAATTTCTTGCTTTTCAACCGCGGTAAGAAAAAATCCATACCGTCCCAGCCCTATACGGTAATGTACTGTACAACATACCTTCTGTTTTAAATTCGCATCTGAAGTGCAGCGCAGCCTCGCGTGTCAAAACAAACTCCACGAGGTGTCAGTGATGGTTTTATTTGGCCTCTAGAGGGCGCTCTCGTACTGTATAATGATATGAAAACACGTACGGTAATGTACTGTACAACATACCTTCTGTTTTAAATCCGTATCTGAAGTGCAATCCAGCCTCACGTGTCAAAACAAACTCCACAAGGCGTCAGTGATGGTTTTATTTGGCCTCTAGAGGGCGCTCTCGTACTGTATAATGATATGAAAACACGTACGGTAATGTACTGTATAGCACACCATCTGTTTTAAATATGTATCTGAAGTGCAGCACAGCATCGTGTGTCAAAACAAACTCCACGAGGAGTCAGTGATGGTTTTATTTGGCCTCTAGAGGGCGCTCTCATACTGTATAATGATATGAAAACACGTACGGTAATTTACTGTATAACATACCGTCTGTTTTAAATCCGCATCTGAAGTGCAGCGCAGCCTCCCGTGTCAAAACAAACTCCACGAGGCGTCAGTGATGGTTTTATTTGGCCTCTAGAGGGCGCTCTCGTGCTGTATAATAATATGAAAACACGTACGGTAATGTACTGTATAACATACCGTCTGTTTTAAATATGTATCTGAAGTGCAGCGCAGCCTCCCGTGTCAAAACAAACTCCACGAGGCGTCAGTGATGGTTTTATTTGGCCTCTAGAGGGCGCTCTCGTGCTGTATAATAATATGAAAACACGTATGGTAATGTACTGTATAACATACCGTCTGTTTTAAATATGTATCTGAAGTGCAGCGCAGCCTCCCGTGTCAAAACAAACTCCACGAGGCGTCAGTGATGGTTTTATTTGGCCTCTAGAGGGCGCTCTCGTACTGTATAATGATATGAAAACACGTACGGTAAAGTACTGTATAACATACCGTCTGTTTTAAATATGTATCTGAAGTGCAGCGCAGCCTCACGTGTCAAAACAAACTCCACGAGGCGTCATTGATGGTTTTATTTGGCCTCTAGAGGGCGCTCTCATACTGTATAATGATATAAAAACACGTACGGTAATGTACTGTATAACACACCATCTGTTTTAAATATGTATCTGAAGTGCAGCACAGCCTCGTGTGTCAAAACAAACTCCACGAGGAGTCAGTGATGGTTTTATTTGGCCTCTAGAGGGCGCTCTCGTACTGTATAATGATATAAAAACACGTACGGTAATGTACTGTATAACACACCATCTGTTTTAAATATGTATCTGAAGTGCAGCACAGCCTCGTGTGTCAAAACAAACTCCACGAGGAGTCAGTGATGGTTTTATTTGGCCTCTAGAGGGCGCTCTCATACTGTATAATGATATAAAAACACGTACGGTAATGTACTGTATAACACACCATCTGTTTTAAATATGTATCTGAAGTGCAGCACAGCCTCGTGTGTCAAAACAAACTCCACGAGGAGTCAGTGATGGTTTTATTTGGCCTCTAGAGGGCGCTCTCATACTGTATAATGATATAAAAACACGTACGGTAATGTACTGTATAACACACCATCTGTTTTAAATATGTATCTGAAGTGCAGCACAGCCTCGTGTGTCAAAACAAACTCCACGAGGAGTCAGTGATGGTTTTATTTGGCCTCTAGAGGGCGCTCTCGTACTGTATAATGATATGAAAACACGTACGGTAATGTACTGTATAACATACCGTCTGTTTTAAATCCGCATCTGAAGTGCAGCCCAGCCTCACGTGTCAAAACAAACTCCACTCTGCATATCGGTTATTGGGCAAATATTAAATGCTAATAATCTGTATCGGTTATAAAAAAAAAAAAAGGCAATATTTTACATTAATGATATTTCAGATATTTTTTATTTCTTTGTTTTACAATCTCTATTGGAATATACTTGATATTTATCAGGCGATATGGACTCTCTCTATAGAGAACACTAGCATGCTGTCTAGTTGAACTTCTTAAATGATGTCCCTGTAATCGCAGGTGTTTTTGATTCTCAGTGTGTTCTGGACACGTCGAGTCTCGTTCTCCTTCAGTTCAGCGTGTCGTTCTTTAATGGCTCTGAATATGCTTCTGCCATGCACTATTTATAGCCGCATCCTAATTATCTGTGACCCACACGCGCACAAATACTTAACTCTGCCGCCACACATGAAACAGAACAAACCGCCTCTGAGGAAACATTTGCTCCTTTTCGAGATGAAATAAGATTGTGCTGATGTTGGTTTAGGATTCGTTGTTTTGTTTTGCAGAGCATTTGGTGAAACTGGTAAACAATCACATAGCAACCACCTAGCAACCACATAGCGATGCATCTTTGAAACCATTTGGTCAGGTTTGAGTTGGACAGCAGATGCTGGTTTACTGATCCCAGTAAAGATGTTTGCTAAGAGTCTGCATTGTTGAACCGATTATCTATCTATCTATCTATCTATCTATCTATCTATCTATGCAGATATTTTATGTATTTATTTAATCGGTATTGTCAGATATTTGATATTTCCGGCTTTATTTATTTGTTTATTTGTTTGTTTGTTTGTTTGCTTGTTTTTTTTTATTTTATTTATGTAATTATCGGTATTGTCTGATATTTGATATTTCCGGCAATATTTATTTATTTAATTACTTATGTAATTATCATATTGACAGATATTTGATATTTCCGGCTTTATTTATATATTTGTTTATTTGTTTGTTTGTTTGCTTGTTTTTAATTTTTTTAATTTATGTAATTATCATATTGACAGATATTTGATATTTCCGGACATATTTATTTGTTTGTTTGATAATTTGTTTATTTATTTACTTATGTAATTATCGGCATGTACAGATATTTTGATATTTTTCTGGTAATATATTGTATATTTATTTAATTGGTATTGTCAGAAATTTTATATTTCTGGCAATATTTAGGCTTATTTATTTGTTTGTTTGCTTATTTGTTTACTTGTGTAATTATTGGTATTGACAGATATTTGATGTTTCCTGTAATATTTATTTATTTGTTTGTTTGATTGTTTATTTATTTGTTTATTTATCTAATTATCGGTATTGACAGATTTTATATTTCTGGTAATTGCTTTATTTGTTTATTTATTTGTTTACTTATAAAATATCTGTCAGTACCGATAATTATATATTTCTAGCAATATTTTTATACATTTATGTAATTGGTATTGTCAGATATTTCCAAAATGTTTATTTATTTATCTATTTACTTATGTAATTATCGGTAGTGACAGATATTTTATATTTCTAGCAATATTTTATACATTTATGTAATTGGTATTGTCAAATATTTAATATTTATGGAATTCTTTTCTTTCTTTTTTTTGCTTATTTGTTTATTTATTTATTTATTTACTTATGCAATTATCAGTATTGACAGATATTTAATATTTTTGGCAATATTTCATTTATTTATTTGATTTGTATCGTTAGATATTTCAAAAAATATTTATTTAATTAATTATTAGGTAATTATTAACTAATAGGTGTCAGAAATGTGATATTTTGTGCAATATTTATTAATTAATTTAAATTGTATTGGCAGCTATGTGAGATAGACCCTAGATGATCTCCGTGGGGTTTGAACATCTGTCTTGTGTGTTTCCTCAGGTGTGTGTGCTGACAGACATCATCATGCTCAGAGTCTCTCGGTGATCCGGTCCATCCCATGATTCCACAGCAGGCCGCCCCATGCCAGCCCGTAACCACGGCGACCGCGCGGGCCGTTTGAGTGGATGAGGAGCCGGCCTCCAGTGATGTGATGCACAGGTTTGAGGTTCTTGGGATTGTGGGGGAAGGTCAGTACCGTCAGTACCGTCACACCAGCTGAAAGACAAGCTCAAACAATGCGTTTTCAACTCTATTCTCTAAATCTGAGTGTTGCTGAATGAAAGCGATCACAGTCTGAAGAGCCTGATGGGGGTCGTGTTTTCACTCAGACAAAACTGTGCAATTATTGTCTTTTTTATTTTGGCAAAATAATATCCTGGCATGAAAGAAAACTCAAAACTGCACAGTGGTGTCTGTCTGCACTAGGAAAATGTTGGAAAATAGAACATTTGTATATAAAGCAGAATTTACTGTACATATACACACAGATTTGTATACAAATTTTCTATTTTGTATAAAATAAAATGCTTATTAAATGCATTAAGGGGTCATACCATCTTTTATATATATATATACACACACCAAAAAGATGGTATGACCCCTTTATAATGCATTTAATAAGCATTTTGTTTTGTTTTGCTCATATATACTACCGTACTGTATTTTACTGTGAGGAGGCTGAGACTTCTATCAAAAACATTTTAAAAATCTTAGCGACACCAAACGACAGTGATGTAAATTATATTTGGTCAAAGTCTTTATATTTATCTTGAATGTTTAATTTTTAAAGCTCTCGTCATGAGTTATGAATGTGTTGGAGCGCTAGTCTCCGGCGGCTCTGTGTTGTAGGGGTGTGTGTGTGTTGAGGTGTGTGTGAAGTCCACTCTCTCTCTCTACATCTTGAATGAGGGTGTGTAAAAGTCTCGGGGGATCAGGTTATTTTTACTCCTTCATTTCTCACACTCTCTGATGCCCCACTAACACGTGTGTGTGTGTGAGGGAGTGTGAGGGTGTGTGAGTGTGTGGGTGTGTGAGTGCGTGGGTGTGTGAGTGAGTGCATGTTATTGTGTGAGTGAGTGTCAGTGGGTGTGTGTGTTTGTATGTGTGTGTGTGTGCGCGTGTGTGAGTGCGTGTGGGGGTGTGTGTGTGAGTGAGTGTGTGCGTGAGTGTGTGAGTGAGTGAGTGAGTGTGTGCGTGAGTGTGTGTGTGTGTGTGTGTGTGCGTGTGTGTGAGTGAGTGAGTGTGTGGGTGTGTGTGTTTGTGTGTGAGTTTGTTTGAGTGTATGTGAATGTGTGCGTGAGTGAGTGTGTTATTGTGTGAGTGGGTGTGTGTGTTTGTATGTGATTGTGTGTGAGTGAGTGAGAGTGAGTAAGTAAGTGTGTGAGTGTGTGTGTGTGAGTGAGTGTGTGAGTGTGTGTGTGAGTCTGTGTGTACGTGTGTAAGTGAATGTGAGTGTGTGTTATTGTGTGAGTGAGTGTGTGTGTGTGTGTGTGTGTGTGTGAGTGAGTGTGTGGGTGTGTGTGTTTGTATGTGAGTGTATGTGAGTGTGTGTGTGAGTGCGTGTGTGTGTGCGTGTGTGTGTGTGAGTCTGTGTGTGAGTGAATGTGAGTGTGTGTTATTGTGTGTGTGTGTGTGTGTGTGTGTGTGTGTGTGTGTGAGTGAATGTGTGTTATTGTGTGTGTGAGTGAGTGTGTGTGAGTGTGTGTGTGTGTGAGTGTGTGTGTGTGAGTGTGTGTGTGAGTGTTTGAGTGTGTGTGCGTAAGTGATAGTGTGTGTGTGTGTGTGTGTATGTGAGTTTGTGTGCGTGAGTGAGTATGTGTTATTGTGTGAGTGGGTGTGTGTGTTTGTATGTGATTGTGTGTGTGAGTGAGTGAGTGAGTGAGTGAGTGAGTAAGTGTGTGTGTGTGCGTGCGTGCGTGAGTGTGTGTGCGTGCGTGCTTTTGTGTGTGTGTCTGTGTGTGCGCGTGAGTGCGTGCGTGAGTGTGTGTGCGTGTGTGAGTCTGTGTGTGCGTGTGTGAGTCTGTGTGCGTGCGCGTGTGTGAGTGTGTGTGAGTGTGTGTGTGTGTGTGCTTGTGTGAGTGCGAGTGTGTGTGTGAGTGCGTGTGCGTGCGCATGCGCGTGCGCGAGCGTGTGCGTGTGCGTGTGCGTGTGTGTGTGTGTGCTTGTGTGAGTGCGTGTGCATGCGCGAGCGTGTGCGTGTGTGTGTGTGTGTGTGTGCGTGTGTGTGTGTGTGTGTGTGTGTGTGTGTGTGTGTGTGCGTGTGTGTGTGTCCTGCTGTGTGTTCAGCTGTCAGTAGATCAGTGTCTTCTCTCTCTCTGTTGGCCGTCAGTCGTGTGTAATCTCCTCTCATCTGTTCTCTTCTTCAGATTCACTCGTTCTCATCCTGTCGTCTGTGTTTATCCTCTCCATGATCAATGCTAATTGAAAGCCAGTTGATTAGAGTGTGTAATATATCTCTGCCTCCAGGTGATCTACAAATGATTGTGTTTACGAGATGCGCACGTGAATGGAAACGTCGTCAGAGGGAAACTTTGGCTTTTCAATGTGGAAGTTAATTGGTTTAGATTATATTCAGCCCCTCGTGGAACTGGAACGCCTGTCACTCAAACGTTTCTACACTTCTGCCACTCACTGTATTTAGTTTTTTAAAGAGATAGCTCACCTAAAAATGACCATTCTGTCATTATTTATTGTAATAAATAAATATGTCATTATCCCATTTACACCCTCGTGTCAGTCCAAACTCTGCTATTTTAGTATGATTGATATACCATCGGTTTTGATAATATTTTGAATTAGATTTAATTTTTATATTTTCTGATTTAATTTTAATTTTGGCTAGAGGTCAAGTAAGTATTTTTTAAATATGTCTATCATCTAAATAGTTTGTTTTAATTTTTTTTAGGTTTAGTTTATTTAGTTTTAATTATTTTAGTACTGCAACTTAAACTGAATAAAAAATAGAAATTTTTAAGTTTTATTTTATTTTATTTTATTTTGTTTTATTTGAGTTAGTTTATTTTATTTAAATTAAAATGTTTTTATATTTTTTATTTTAGTCAACTATAATAACCCTAGTTCCAAATCACAATTTTATTTATTCTGTGCAGTTTTATTTAAAATAGTTTTATTTTAGTACTATTTATATACTATTATAGTCTTTATTGATATTTAAATTGGCTTTTATTGTTAATATTTTCAGTTTACCTTTTAATTTAAGTTTACTTTTGTAATTTTTATTAGTTTTTATTTTTATTTTTTTATTTTTGTTCAGTTTTAGCTTTATTTCAGTTAAACTTATTCCAGTTAATTGCCAAGGCAACATTTCTAATTTTAGTTTAATCCAAGTTTTTCATATAATATTTATATTTTGCTTTAATTCAGTTAAAACATATTTTAACACTGCTTCGATATTTTGAACGCCAGAGTTATGGACAAAATAAAAACTGATACGTTGTTCTTCGTGTGTGATCTGTGTCTCGGTTGAATGTGCTTCAGCAACTAAACAACAGTGTAGTAATTCCAGCTCTGTTAAACACATGTGACCATATTTAAATCCATTTCTGTACATTTTTCTCTTATTTAATGTTTTTAACCACACATTTTGTGTGCTGTTGATGAACGGCTCTCCTCATTTAAGTTTAAGAGGCCAAACTTCCCATAATGCTGTGTGGCAGCACGATAATGATAATTAGTTGAACTCATTATGTGCGACTGCTCTTCATTGTGTTGTGTTACTTAGGACTAAAAAAGCTTCCTCTTTAGTCAAACGGAGTCCTTATTAGATGTTCTCCTTATTCAGGAAAAATGGAGATGAAATGCTGAAACTGTTGCGCCTGTAAAAGCGGGTCACAGTTCCACTTTTATGGCCTCGTTTTCTTGTTGTGTGTCTATTCCAGCTCTGGAAAAAGCAGGTTAAGCTAGATCTGTCTTGAAGATGAGCTGGTTTCACTTGATCATCGAGATTCACTGCCTTGCAGAAACCGCTCATTCCTCCTCAGCTGATTGGCTGAGGAGAGTGTGTCTCTCCTCAGCTGATTGGCTGAGGCTGAGGAGTGGGCGGGGCTTGGCAATGATGCGTAGTTTACCAGCATCACGTCTTTATTGCACATTGAGTTGAGGAGTTGCTGCCGATTATTTCACCGCAAGACATTCACAGCACTGGTGTGTGTGTGTGTGTGTGTGTGTGTGTGTGTGTGTGTGTGTGTGTGTGGGTGTGGTGTGGGGTGGTGGTGGGGGGGACGTGAACGTGATTTATGAGTCATTTCAAATCACTTTAAAAACATACTAAACATTAAAAATGCAGAACGTTTTCTGTGATGGGTAAGTTTAGGGGTCGGGTTAGTGTGTGTGTATGTGTATGTGTGTGTGTGTGATGGGTAGGTTTAGGTGTCAGGTTAGTGTGTGTGTGTGTGTGTGTGTGATGGGCAGGTTTAGGGGTCGGGTTAGTGTGTGTGTGTGTGTGTGTGATGGGCAGGTTTAGGGGTTGGGTTAGTGTGTGTGTGTGTGTGTGTGTGTGATAGGCAGGTTTAGGGGTTGGGTTAGAGTGTGTGTGTGTGTGTGTGTGTGTGTGTGTGTGTGTGATGGGCAGTTTTAGGGGTTGGGTTAGTGTGTGTGTGTGTGTGTGTGTGTGAGTGATGGGCAGGTTTAGGGGTTGGGTTAGTGTGTGTGTGTGTGTGTGTGTGTGTGAGTGAAGGGCAGGTTTAGGGGTCGGGTTAGTGTGTGTGTGTGTGTGTGTGTGTGATGGGCAGGTTTAGGGGTTGGGTTAGTGTGTGTGTGTGTGTGAGAGTGATGGGTAGGTTTAGGGTTCAGGTTAGTGTGTGTGTGTGTTCTTCTGGTCCATCTTCCTCCCGCATCAGCGCTGCACTGATGTCATGGCAGTGTGAAGTGGAGGATAAATAACGAGACTCAGAGAAACAAACTCACGCTGACGAACACGAGACCGGAGGAACGCTCTGTCGCTCTCACAGAAGACGCTGTATTTCCACTGAAACTCCTTCTCAGAAGAAATAACTGACTTCCAGTAATGATGATTTGATGAGAAATTTTTGAGTTCATATTGAAGACTTTTGATTGCAGACATTGATATCCTGAGCAGATCTGGAGACACCAGTGTTGTTATGGTTAACTAAAACTATTACAAATATTTTTTGTTAATTGAAATAGGCCTAAACTTTAACACTTAAAACTTAAACTTAAACTAAAGTTAAACACACCACTAAACACTTTAAAAAAACGTCCCTGAAACGCCTCCATCGTAGTCTTGAGTTTCTTCCGGGAACGAACACGTCACAATATTCCTCATTATAATAATTCATGCGCAGAATAAAGGGGCGGGGCCTGGTTGAGTTAGTTAGTAGTGTGTTAAACTGGTGGTTATGGAAAGGGGCGGGACATTTCCCAAACACACTCGAAGCGCTCGACCAATCACAACACACTGCTCCAGCCGACCAATCAGAGCACAGTGTGGTTTTCAGAAGGAGGGGCTTCATAGAGACAGGAAGTGAACAGAGCGTTACTGACAGACTGGGAAGAGAGGAGCCGCAACAATGGAGAATATGAGGAGAATAATCAACATTCAAGCAGGAAAACCTGTTCTAGTGGAGCCTGAACACAACATCAAGACATAATAGGTCGTCTTTAATATATAAACTGAAAATCTAAAAATAAAAGCTAATTTAAAATATTAATAAATACTATACTGTAAAAAAGATTTTTTGAAGTTGTAAATAAAACATAGTTTATTGTAGTACATTTTACAAGAAAATAGTATTTAAGAATTTCTACTTCAAAATTTCATGTTTAATTCAGTGTGTTTTCTTTTCTTTTATTATTTGTGAAATTTGCAAGCAATTTCTGAGTAAAAATGGTTTCTAGTGTATGTAGGTTTATAAATATCACTGAGAGACGTGTGAGATTGAGTCTTTTTCTCAAGAGAAAAGCAGGATTCTTCATCAGAAATCTCCATTTGCTCTCCATTTAATCTCATTTCTGTCTAATTGAGATATTAAAGCTATTTAATGTCTGATTTTTCTTCAATGCTGAAGTAAAAATCATCCTGATCTATAATAAATGTCTTTTCCTTTTCATTATTCATGACAGTGAAGTTATCAAATCTTAACATCTTATTATGTCAGAATATGAAATGGTGGCTCCATCATCGTTAATCATATGAATCATCTTTTTTTGGGAGCAAAAAAAAAACACTATGCTTTTGAGTTCTTCTTTACGGTTAGGGTTATTTATATATATATATATATATATATATATATATATATATATATATATATATATATATATGCATAGAAAAACAAAAAGCTCACAGAAAACAGCATACATAATCAGTTATTAATATTTTGTTGGTTCTATCTTGTTTTTGCATGTGATCGTCAGCGAGTGGATCTCTGAGCTGAGTGAGTGAGTGAGTGGAGGCGGGGCTCATTTGCATATTCATAGAACCTCGTTTACTAAATGAGGCAAGGGTGTCGAGTTACATTCAAGCTATTTAAAGGCATGAAGATTTTTTTTTTCCAGGGAAGAAACACTTAAATATGTCATTTTGGTGATCAAAGATGAGTTTTAAGGGATAAAATTATTGACTGCAGGGAGACACTTATGACACACAAGTGTGTGTATTTGATTGTTCAAGCCCAATAAGGTGGCAGAAATAACTCATTTCAGGACTCACACACTCTTCATGCGTCTCTCGATCAGAAACCATCTCACACCGCGCACATATAGCACAATGAGTCTTTCGCTGCTTACTGCACTTCAACGGTTAAAAATTTGGGATGCATGATATATCAACTACTATATCGGTATCGGCCGATATATGTTCATTTTTAATGTTATCGTTATCGGCCTGATAAGAAAATCTGTCCGATATATTAAAGCCGATAAATAATGTATTATTTCCTTCATCTGAGACACTTCAGATGCGCGCTGTTCAACATGATGGGTTTAAACAGCTTGAAATATGATTGGAGAAAAAAGTGCAACATGTACAGCGCAAATCTGTCATATCGGCTACATAAAATTAAAACGAGAACATCATAATTGTGTGTTTGGGCCATGGATTTTAATAGTGAGACTTTTGTTTTTGTAATCAGGTTAAAATTAAAAAATAAATTGGATTTCGATTTATCTGGCAATATATCGGGTATCGGCTTTCAAATATAAAGAATTATCGGTTATCGGTATTGGCCAAAAATATGGGTGCATCCCTATTAAAAATCACATGTTTTTATACAGCAATGCTTAAAAACGCTCACAAAACGATAAGCTTTCGTGACCGAGGAGCACAGCACTAACCCTAACCCTAACCCATCCATTATACTGTTACACGTGCCTTTTCTTTCTCAACTCTTTACATTCACTTAAAACATATCTGACTGTACTTGCATGAATACTCACCAAGACTGGCATTTTAACATTATTTTGTGTGTATTTAAATGCAATAAGCAGCAAAAAATAACTCAATTTAGTACTGAGGGGAGGCTTTATGTGCCGCACTTTGGGTGTTTGAGCACAAATTTATACTCAATACGCGCAATCTATTCACGCCCTGTAACTGCAAAAATATTAATCCGGAACAAATGAATGGAGTGAGTGAGGAGAGGCGGGTTTGGGTGTCACTCTCTGTCTGAGAGAGAGAGAGAGAGAAAGCACTGGTATCATGTTTATTCTGCGGAAAATGAGTATCGCACGCATTTCAGATATTTTAGTATCGATATGCATCAAAAAAGTCTATATTTTTGACCACACTACACTCACGTGATGTTGCTGTGCTCCTCGGTCACGAAAGCTTATCGTTTTGTAAGCGTTTTTAAGCATTGCTGTATAAAAACATGTGATTTTTAATAGGGATGCACCGATATGAACATTTTGGCCGATACCGATAACCGATAATTCTTTATATTTGAAAGCCGATAACCGATATATTGGCCGATAAATCTAAATCCAAATTTTATATAATTTTAACCTGATTACAAAAAACAAAGTCTCACTATTAAAATCCATGTCCCAAACACACAAATATGATGTTCTCATTATAATTTTATAAAGCCGATATGACAGATTTGCGCTGCTTTAAAGTGAAATTATGAGTTATTATTAACAATATCTATATTTTCCCCATGGTTTCAACGTCAAAATTGTGGCCTGTGAAAATGCTGAGTGGCTCGTAACTTTGGAAAACCACAAGCCACAGTGTTTGCTGTGTCTACCAGTGTATCGCCCACCCCATCATGACCTCAATATTGACCTTAATAACCGAGTCGCCCTAATATACTCTATAAGAGCTGTGTAGCTCTGGACATCGAGCAGGCTGTGGTAAACGTGATTCTGAGCTTGTTCTCGGATCTGTTGTTCGGATGAGCTCAGATCCTGCGGGACTGTAGATTTGTGCCAGAGATAGAGCCAGAACCCATAAACACCTGCGTGCCAATTGTCGGATTGTTTGGGCTAAACGCGCTCATATGAGATTTATAATGAATTGGCCCGATTAAACGAATGTGTGTTGGCAGCGATTTGTTCCTCGGTTGCGTCCCGTCCCGAAGGTCTTAAGAGAAAACAAGATGTTCTTGCGGTTCTCTTAACGTCTCTCTCTCTCTCTGTCAGGTGTGTAAATCAATGCCTCGTCTTTCTCCGTCCTCCTCCCTTCAGTCCCTTCAGTCGCTTCATTCATCAGACACAAAACGCTCAGGGTTTTGTTGGACGGAGGTTTTGGCTCGGCTGATGAACCTGCTGAGAATCGTGTGTACAAAGACAGGTAGAACTGGGTGAAAGTTTGAGTAAAACCTGTTTGTTTCTCTCTCTTTCTCTGGCAGGAGCTTACGGTGTCGTCCTGAAGTGCAGACACAAGGTACGAGCTCACTGTTGTTCTCTGGAGAGACTTCAGATCACGCTTTTATGCACACATCAAGTCATTTCATGTATTTCAGCTCATTTGCAGCCTTAAATGATTTTTTTTTAAAGAAATTAAAGGATTAGTTCACTTCAGAATTAATATTTCCCGATAATTTACTCTCCCCCACGTCATCCAAGATGTTCATGTCTTTCTTTCTTCAGAAATGAAGGTTTTTGAGGAAAACATTGCAGGATGTTTCTCCATATAGTGACTTCAATGGGGTCCAACGGGTTGAAGGTCCAAATCTCAGTTTCAGTGCAGCTTCAAAGTCTCTACAGGATCCCAGTCGAGGAATAAGAGTCTTATCTAGACAAACCAGCGGCCATTTTATACAAACAAATAAACATTTATATACTTTTTAACCACTAATGCATCGTCTTGCACGTAATTACGTTCAAAGGTCACGCGTGTTCCGGTTCAGAAATGTAGGATAGGGTGAAAAACTTGTTGTTTTACCTTTTATTTATTTATTTATTTGTCTATTTGTAAATGGCGTTAGACTTAGTCTTTGAATGTTCGCTTTGTAAACACTAGGTCGGTACTTACGCCTATGTCACGCTTGACCTTTCAACGTGATTACGTAATGTGTGGCGCATCACAGCTAGCGCAAGGCGAGCATTAGTGGTTAAAAAGTATATAAATGTTTATTTATTGTATAAAATGGCTGATGGTTTGTCTAGATAAGACTATTATTCCTCGATCCTGTCGAGACTTTGAAGCTGCACTGAAACTGAGATTTGGACCCCATTGAAGTCACTATATGGAGAAACATCCTGCAATGTTTTCCTCAAAAAAACTTAATTTCTCTTCGACTGAAGAAAGAAAGTCATTAACAGTAAAATAAATAGTAAATTATTAGGAAATTTGAATTCTTAAGATCAAATCCTTTAAAAAGTGTAATAATGGAATAAAGAGTTTTAAATGTTTTTGTTTAAAGTCTCTTCTGCTCATCAAGGGTGGATTTATTTGATCAAAAATACAGTAAAAAAAAGTGAAATAATATTTCTATTTGAAACGGCTGTTTTCTATGTGAATATATAGTATTTAAGTATAGTATATAAGTGTAATTTATTCCTGTGATCAAAGCATCATTACTCCAGTCTTCAGTGTCACATGATCCTTCAGAAATCATTCTAATATGATGACTTGATGCTCAAGAAACATTTATTATTTCTGAATCTGATTTCAGAGGAGATTTATATTTACTGATAACATAAACTGATTTTTTGCTGTAGTTTCCATGTGTTGAAATGGTCCCGATAGTAACAGGTTTCTGTTGAGTGTCCGTGATGTGACATATGTGCGTTTATCTATTAATATCTCCTCCGGTTATATGAGCAGAGCTGGTCCGTATCCCCGCGGCCGTGAGACAGATGGTCCTCAGCCTCGATCTGTTAACACACACACACACACACACACACACACACACACACACACACACACACACACTCTCTGACCCGAACACACTCGGTTCACTCCATCTGCTGCTCTCACCTGCAGTCTTTTCCTGTTGGACGATGCGATTCTCTCTGCAGTTCATGCTTTACAATCACACTTCAGCTTTACTGTTGCAGAGAAATGTGTGTTGATTTCTGATGTGTGATGTTTGACTGTACATTTGTTTACATTAATGGAAATTGTTTGTTTATACGAACCCTAAATGTTGCAATCCGATTCAGATATTCCTATATTACACCATTTCCAAACAATTCTTCAGTGCATGAGCAGTTCCCAGTTGCCACATTCAGATCAAATTTGATTTATTTATTTATTTATTACATTTGACTTATTTTAATTTCTTATAAAAAATGTAAATTAAATAAAATATTTAAAAAAATCTTTATTTTAATCATATTTATAATTTATTGATATATGTATTTCAATCAAATTTGACTTATTTAATCATTTTTATTTTAACCAATGTATTTTTTTTAATCAAATTGGATTTTTTAATCATTTTTTTTTAATTCAAATGAATTTTAATCATTTTCTTTTTTGAATCAAATTTATTATGTTTATTTATTTATTTCAGTCAAATTTGACTTATTTAATATTTTGATAAAATTATTTATTAATTTTTCTGTCAAATTTGACTTAATCAATATTTTTATTTTAATCAAATTTATTTATTTATTTATTAAAATCAAATTTGACTTATTTAATCCGTTTTTTTTTTAATTGAGTTATTCTAATCTTTTTGATTTTAAACAAATGTATTAATACAAGTATGTGATTTATTAGATTTTTTAATAATGCATTAATATAGTTTAGCCTAATCTCATTTTTATTGCTTATTTGTTTATTTTGCATATTTTTCCATTTTTTTCCCAGCTTTTCCCCTGACCCCAGTTGGAAAACCCTGTTCACTGAGAATGCACTTACTTTCCATTAAGTTTTGCATTATATTACGTTATTTAGTATATTATTATTGATTATTATTATTATTATTGTAGCTCAATTTTTTGAGTCGATCAGATTATTTCTGATCACCCTTTCAACCTGATTGACTGAAGTGTTTACATGAAAGCTTTTCCCTCAATCCCATTATAAAGGGATTATTTAAGTGCATGTAAGCGTATAGTGGTCTGTGATGCTCTTGATTTTCTGTTCTCATGAGCACTCGCCGTAAAGCAAAACTCCTTCTGTAATATAATGAATATGTGCAGTTTGTATATTGCTTGCGTGACATTAAACCAGATCTGCAAATGGCCCTTCTAAGCCCAAAATGTGCACAAGTGTATGAACACAAGCTGTTCTCGCTGTGCGTGATCGCACTGAAATGTATCAGCTCAAGCATATAGCGGTTAACAGTGTAAACGATCTTCTTCTACAGTCCAGATCAATATGTGTGTGTGTGTGTGTGTGTGCGCACTGCTGCACCTGGCCATTGACATGAAAGAGACCCAGCCAGAATAAAGGGAATTATCCGCTGTATAATTCACACTGACTGTGATCTACTGCCAACACACACACACACACACACACACACACACACACACACACACACACACACACACACACACACACACACACAGTTAATATAGCCTCAAACGCTGGGCCAGTGCATTGCAAGCATGCACTCTTTTAAAACGCACTTCACATGTGATTGTGCATCACCGTAAATGTCACGCTCATGTCCGCTAGATCAGGAGTTTCCAGTCCTTTACTTTTAATCATCTCGCTGACACTTTATAAATATGTGAAAAAATGATATGCGTTACATCATTACTCACTGTAGTACTGTACGGTTAGATGTATGGTTTATTTTCATAATTTTGTTCATTTGAATCATATTTGTTATTTTTCAATATTTTATTTATTATATAATTTTGTTAATTTACTATGCAAATTTTTTTTTTTTTACATTTATTAGATATGATAATTTTTTTTTTTTTTTTTTTTAACAAATGTATTATTTTTGTTTTAAATAAATATATTAGTAATTTTTATATAAATGTGTAATTAATTAGTAATCAATTATAATGTATTTATTTATTACATTTGTCAATTAATTATTAATGAATGAATTAATTAATTATTTAAATCAGTGTTATTTATTTATTTTTTATTATTTATTTAAGATTTATTTATTAGTGCTGCCAAATCGATTAATCGCGATTAATCACATCTAACAAAAGTTTGCATACATATACATATATATATATATATATATATATATATATATATATATACACATATATATATATATATATATAGGTCTTCTTTATTGTCCCTAGAGTTAAGAGAGAAATTGGGAAATATGCTTTCTGTGTTAGAGCCCCTCGTGACTGGAACAGCCTTCCTGCATACATTCGCTCGCTTACGTCTTTTCCTCTGTTCCGAACTGCTTTGTTGACATATCTTCAGAATACTTGTCTGTGTTTCTAGCATCTCGGATTTGGCATCGATATGTGTCATGTATGTTTTTATACAGTATATATATGAAAGTCAATCTGTGATGGGTGGGGTTAGTGAGAGCTTGTGTGTGTGTGCGTGTGTGTGTGGATGTGTGTGAGTGCGTGCGCTAAGGTTTTTTTTTTTTTTTTTTTTTTATTGTATTATTATTTTATTATTATTATGATTTGATTGTATCTACTCTGTTGTTCTGCTGTTTTATGTTGTTTGGATATGATCCTGAGGACCCCCATGAAAACGAGATGTTTCATCTCATGGGGTTTATCCTCTAATAAATGTTCATAAATAAATAAATATACACAAAGTTTTCCATTAGATGCGATTAATCGCTTTGACAGCACTATTATTAAATTAAATGTATACGAGTTTCTATCAAACTTTTCCCCCTTTTTGCGTTTTTCAAACAGTAATAAGTTCTATTGTCGTCACATGACATCATCATATTGCATGTTTAATTCTGTCCAGTGAGAATCTAAATCAAGTCTATCTTCTGCCCTTTTAAAACACTTACATTTATTCATTTAGCAGACGCTTTTATCCAAAGAGACTTACAAATGAGAACAATATAACTAACATGGACAACAATGTGCAAGTGCTGTGACCCTTTCACTTTAGTCTAACGTTTGTTTTAGTTTTTTTTTTATAAAGATAATATAGAATTAGAGGATAAAGTGTTAATGGATCAAGTGTTGTGAAAAAGATGCGTGTTCAGCTGTTTCTTGAAAATTAATAATTTTGTATCAAAACATCTCAGCTTTTGACAGTCCAATCAAGACATTTGTCTAAAAAAAGAAAAGAAAATTCAATCTTCTGGTTCATTCATCACACTGGAAATGGAAGATGAAGTGAAGCGCAGTGCATTGTGGGTGTTTTCTGTTGTAAATGCAGTAGATGTGCATGCTTTGATCTGATGATAACGCATCTGAAGGTTTGATTGACAGGTGTGTGTGATCGTGTCTCTGTTCACGCCTCATGTTAACATGTCGATCAGAAGCACTTTTCGTCTCGCTGGCTTCTGTAATTCCAGGTTGCGAGCTTTCTGAATCATTAGAGATGTGTGTGAAGTTCAGCGTTAGATGCCTGACTAATGTTGACGTGTTAAACTGAGTTTGTGGAGTCGTCAGGCTCCTCATCAGGTTCCTCTGGTTATGAGACTGGAGTTTCAGCAACTGACACTGATTTGCTAATTTGTAGTTTTATTTAATGTTATTTATTTTAATCTTAATATGTATTTGTTTTTATTTTGTTTATTTACGGTTTATTTATTTATTTATGTTTTGCACTATTATTCTCTAAACTTTGCAGCAGATCCCTTAAGTATCTTTTAATTTAATTATTTTAATTTATACTTATTTATTTACATTTTACATCATTTTTCTCTTAACTTTTCAGCAGATCCCCTAGTACATTTTTTTTTATATATATATATATATATTTTTTTTATATATATATTTAAATTATTTTATTTTGTATTTATTTAACTTTTGAGCAGATCCATTTGTACATTTACATTTTTTATTTATTTTTGTTTATTTATTTATATTTAATAAAAAATTATTTTACTTTTTTTTTTTTTTTTTTACTTTTCAGCAGACCCCTCCACGTCCTCTCACTCTCCCATGTTCCTCAAAACATGTATTTTACACAATAAAAAAAACAGTATTTTACACAATATTCACTTCAAAACTGTCTCTAAAAATATCTGAGTGCTGGTCGACTGCGGGTGTTTCTGATGATCTGCCAGGTTTGGCTCAGTTAACGGTCCACTGGTGTTGATATATTGGTCTATCACTGATCAGAGGTGATCAAGTTCAGCCTTTGCTTCCTTTAAGCGGTTTCTCATCTCCCACAATGCACCTGTGCTCTCCTCTCCGAGTGAGGAGGTGGTCAGCATGTATTCTTAGTTCCAGAGACGGTTCTGCTTGTGTTTCTCTGAAGGCTGTGGCTGGTGACTAACATCAGCTTATGATCAGCAGATATATCGTGCTTTGGCCTGTTTCTCTCCGATCGAGTCTTGACATGCGTCTGAGAGGATTTAACCAACATGAACATCTCGTTTGTGTGTGTTTCATTTCCCTCACCCGATGCGTGTCAGATTTAAGCGGCTCCAGACAAACCGCAGCCCTGAACACACACACACACACACACACACACACACACACACAAATTAATTGTCCATTCTTAACCTGCCATGTTGACAACCACACTTTTAAAGACGGCCCATTACGCCCTTTCTCAAAGTCTTGATGTTGTGTTCAGGCTCCACTAGAACAGGTTTTCCTGCTTGAATGTTGATTATTCTCCTCATATTCTCCATTGTTTAATCTCCTCTCTTCCCAGTCTGTCAGTAACGCTCTGGTTTCCCGAAAGCATCGTTAGCCAACTATGGTCGCAAGTTCTGTCGTTTTCAGCAGTTCAACGAGTCTGTGTTTCCCCGAAACCATCGTTCCAACGAACATTCGCAAACAGCATCGCAGAGTTGTGTGTGTGTGGAGCGACAGATCTCGACCTGTGGTTAGAAGCAGTTTCTAGTTTGTGGACTCAATAAATCCTGATCTTCAGCCAAATAAGCAAGCTGACATTCAGTACAATATCTATTTTTTATTTAGAATACATACAAATGTCATTTACGTCCTTTAGTTTGTCAAGAGACTTAAAGTGTCGTTTTTGAAGAGTGCGCATGTGCGAACGAGCTCTAGTGCGTGAGAACGAGTCTTTGATTGAATCTGGAAATAAAGGAAAACAACTGAGAAAAATTAGAAATAGTCCTCAGATGACATGTCAGTAATTTATAGCAAAACATCTAGCGTTAATTAGCCTGGCAAGCCAGACCTACATCAAGATGTTCTGGCAACACACCATTGGCACGGCTCAGTCTGAGGGGCGGATAAACGGTTGTCTCTCAGAATCCCAACTTTTGCCGTATCCAGTCGGCAAAACTCCGAACACATCTTCCTTAAGTGCCGTTCTTTGCTCTTTTCTCAAATAAAAACTTAACTCCAAGTCCTCCAGAGTCGCGGCCAAAGCCGATTCGAAAGACTGTTCGCCAGCAGCCGCCATTCTTTGTTTTCAAGTAGCAGGAAACCGTCGCAACTCTGTCGTCATTATGTTAAGCCCGCCCCGCCTACTCTATACACGACGTGATTGGCCTGACCTGAGTTTGGTTTTTGCAGCTCGAAAGTCAACGGAGAGTTGCTAGACCACACTGGCTGCAAAATACATTTCGCTGCCGCTATGGTGCGTCTAGATTTCTAGGCTAAGCGTTAATTCGATCTCAAACGGATTCATTAAAACTAGTTATTACTCCATCACCTGCATGACATCATTAACCAATGTGGTTGAACGACCAATTTGCGACGATACGGTTTCGAGAAACAGTCGTGGCGAGCTAGCTGATTTCTTCAATGATGAATCGTACGATAGTAGTTAAACAGCGAGTTATGGCGGTGTTCGGGAAACACACACGTTTAGTTCCTGTCTATATGAAGCTCAAAATTTTTTATTTTTATATTAGCTTTTATTTTTATATTTTCAGTTTATATATTAAAGACGACCTATTATGTCTTGATGTTGTGTTCAGGCTCTACTAGAGCAGGTTTTCCTGCTTGAATGTTGATTATTCTCCTCATATTCTCCATTGTTGCGGCTCCTCTCTTCCCAGTCTGTCAGTAACGCTCTGTTCACTTCCTGTCTCTATGAAGCCCCTCCTTCTGAAAAGCACACTGTGCTCTGATTGGTCGGCTGGAGCAGTGTGTTGTGATTGGTCGAGCGCTTCGAGTGTGTTTGGGAAATGTCCCGCCCCTTTCCATAACCGCCAGTTTAACACACTACTAACTAACTCAACCAGGCCCCGCCCCTTTATTCTGCGCATGAATTATTATAATGAGGAATATTGTGACGTGTTCGTTCCCGGAAGAAACTCAAGACTACAATGGAGGCGTTTCAGGAGTTCAGAAACACTGACTCTGATATATTTTCATGCTCAAACAGCAACATTACACACTAAAGAGAGATGAACGCTCCCACGAGTCTGAGCGAACGATATCTGGTTAGAAATGTTTGTTTAGGCTGTTGTTCAGTTGTGGATCTTACCCGAGGCTTTTGGACCCCATCCAGCTTTAGCCACATCACACAAGCATGTGTTTGTGGAGGATTAATGTTTAACGCTTCTATACCGAGACACCGGGAGAAACACAAAATCACAAGATCAGTTTCCCATGAGCCTCTCTGCTGAACGTCTGAGGTGTCTGTCGTGTCGCGGTGTTGCTGATCTCAGATCTGTCATGTTGTGGTTTGATAATGTCTCTCAGAGACTCAATAAAATGTGAATCTACACCATGAAATATGACACCATTATTATCAGAGACGATCTTCAGACCTGTAACGTAAAAAGTGATCAGTTGACTTAACTTAAGGTATTAAGTAAATAAACGTAATGCTTAATCAAAAAAATTAAGTAATGTGGAATTGTCAAGTTCACATAACTTAATTTTTTCAATTAAGCATTACGTTTATTTACTTAATCATTTTAAGGCAACGGGTTTACTGAAACATTTTAAGTAAGTGAACTGAACACTTTTTACTGATGACGCATGTTCAAATCTCTGTACTTTATTAACTTTTACGTTTAGTGTGTTTTAAAGCTGTTTAAACACTCATCTGATTCAGTGTTTGCACTGCAGAGGAATCCTCTCACTGACTGACCTGTGTGACCTCTGACCTCTGACCCCCACGGCTGCTTTCACTGGTCAGATTCAGGGACGGACTGTTGATCGTGTCCTCCATAGATCCGGATGTTTCCGTGTTTCAAACCATGTCTGTGTTTGTGGGCTGATGTTGAACATCTGGACTGATGTTCCTCTAATGTCTGTGTTTGTGGGCTGATGTTGAACATCTGGACTGATGTTCCTCTAATGTCTGTGTTTGTTCTGATCCTCTCACTCGAGAACGATTCAACTTCAGACGGTAATTCACATCAAACCACTAATATTAAATCAATACTATTATTTTTAAATTAAATATTCAATTACAATATTACATCAGTAACATTTCTTATTTTGTTTAATATTTCTATTTAGTAATAATAATAATAATTATTATTATTTTATAGTAATAATCACCAAATATTTTGCCAAATCACGCAGCTCTACAAGCACAGTAAACCTGCAAAAGCTTTTTTGTTATATTAAACTGCCATTATTAATATTTATTTTATTAATAAATACTTTTTCTTTTTTTTTTACAGTGAAGTATTATAAATAAATTTAGTAATATTTCTTATTTTGTTTATATTTTTTATTATTATGTTTATTATTATTATTATTATTATTAATTTAAATTAATTGATATTGATGTATAATCACCAAATATTTTGCCAAATTGTGCAGCCTTTTAAACAAGCACAGCAAACCTGCAAAGGCTTTTTTTGTAGTAGTAGTAGTGGTAGTAGTAAATACTCATTTTTGTATTTTACAGTGAATATTACAATAGTAATATTTCTTGTTTTGTTTAATATTTTTATTATTATTATTATTATTATTATTATTTTAAAATCTTATTATTATTATTATTATTATTATAATTTTACAATCATATTAATCTACAATCCCTACAGCCACAACAAACCTGGAGCTTTTTAAAACAATCTCATTTTAAATTGCAGTCGTGAGCCATATGAAATATGTAATTGAATATGCACTGTTCAGAATGTTCAGCATTCAAATGTCTGACTAACGTTGACATCATCATGTTTGCAAATTGTGATTGGCCTTCTTCCATGCATATATTTGCATAATGAAACAGTGTTTGGTTTTGTGTTCCTTTGCATCAATTTAACGATCTGTAGCTGTCATTTTCATGTGATGAGAAATAAAAACAGAAAACTTTATACATGAATCTTTTAATAATGCAAAATTGCAAATATATTTAAATCAGAAGTGTGTAATAATATGTGACCCCGGACCACAAAACAGTCATAAGGGTCAAATTTTTTTGGTAGGAAATTTACTAAATATCTTCATGGAACATGATCTTTACTTAATATCCTAATGATTTTTGGCATAAAAGAAAAATGGATAATTTTGACCCATACAATGTATTGTTGGCTATTGCCACAGATATACCCGTGCGACTCGACTCGAGGTTTTGTGATGCAGGATCACATATGTCCAAGAAATGCTATCAGGCTCAGTGTGACACAGATTTCTCCTCAGTAAGTGTTTGTGGAGAGAACATAAAGTGGGTCAGAACTCTGAGACGAAAGAAAGAAAGACAGAAAGAGCTCTTTCCAAGCGTCACCTGTTGTAATACACACACTCACACAGTGTGTCCGTGTCTCAGCTAAAGCGAGCGGGTCACGCTGTCAGAGAGATTAAAATAGCGCGGGCGTCTCGCTGATGTCTCACCACCTTCTCCTATTGTTCGGCTTGTTTTCATTTCATCTGAGCGAGGATCCGTTGGGCTCAGCCAATCAGGAGACGGTGTGTGTGAGAGGGATATGAATATGCATGAAATGCTAATTCCTGTTATATTTAAATGTGCTGGATGGCCTGTAGCATTGGCTCATGTTTCAGAGCTGTGTGTTTTAACAGGGACACTGAGCTGTGGTGTGTATGAAGCGCGAGAGCCTTCAGGGTGAGCAGAAACACTTCTGCACTCCCAGATAAACCAGTTCAGCTCTCACGCCCCAGTCCATGCTCTTATCATCAGCAAACACATGCGTCGGGAACTGCAGGACTCATTTATCTTTTAGTTTAATTATTATGCATTGATTTATTTATGCATTTATTGGTTTACGCATTTATTTAGTATTTTGTAGTGCCTCAGTTAACTATCTGAACTATTGCATCCTTTTCTGGATTCTCTGCATCATAGAAAGATTTACATATTTAATGATAGTTTTATGTGTTTTAGAAACAACTGAATCGATGATTTAAGATGATCTATGATCTATGTTTGTTCATTTTTTTCATTCATTCATTGTTGTTCTGAATATTTTCTAAATATTTCCAATCAGAGCAGAGTAGACCAATCACAACAGACTGGGTCATCTGACCAATCAGAGCAGAGTAGACCAATCAGAACAGACTGGGTCATCTGACCAGTCAGAGCAGAGTAGACCAATCACAACAGACTGGACCATCTGACCAATCAGAGCAGAGTAGACCAATCACAACAGACTGAGTCATCTGACCAATCAGAGCAGAGTAGACCAATCACAACAGACTGAGCCATCTGACCAGTCAGAGCAGAGTAGACCAATCAGAACAGACTGAGTCATCTGACCAATCAGAGCAGAGTAGACCAATCACAACAGACTGGACCATCTGACCAATCAGAGCAGAGTAGACCAATCACAACAGACTGAGTCATCTGACCAATCAGAGCAGAGTAGACCAATCACAACAGACTGGACCATCTGACCAATCAGAGCAGAGTAGACCAATCACAACAGACTGAGTCATCTGACTAATCAGAGCAGAGTAGACCAATCACAACAGACTGAGTCATCTGACCAATCAGAGCAGAGTAGACCAATCACAACAGACTGGACCATCTGACCAATCAGAGCAGAGTAGACCAATCACAACAGACTGGGCCATCTGACCAATCAGAGCAGAGTAGACCAATCACAACAGACCGGGCCATCTGACCAGTCAGAGCAGAGTAGACCAATCACAACAGACTGAGTCATCTGACCAATCAGAGCAGAGTAGACCAATCACAACAGACTGGACCATCTGACCAATCAGAGCAGAGTAGACCAATCACAACAGACCGGGCCATCTGACCAGTCAGAGCAGAGTAGACCAATCACAACAGACTGAGTCATCTGACCAATCAGAGCAGAGGAAGCTCTCAGAAAGGCGGGGTTTAGAAAGACTGAATCTTCAAGCTGTTTTTAAACTCCAGTAAAGAGCTGATGCTGCAGGGTAAATTATGAGAAAATGAAAGTGTTTTTTGACCTTGTGTGCATGTAAACCAATTATAGGAGACTCGGAACAAAATTAGGAACCTTTTAAATCTCTCGCTCTCCATTTCTCTCAAACAGCGTCGTTTATGTAAATGTATGTAAATCTAATATCTGTGTACATGTGCAGCAGATCCACAAATAGCTTTCAATACAGAATATATAACCGTCCTCTTCTCACGTCCCGTGTCCTGATGACTGTTGTGTGTTTGCATGTTTTTGCATGTGTTCCCTGTGTTTCGTCTGTCCTCGTTTCAACTTCCTGTTGTGTGTCGGTCTCTAACAGACTCCCGCTGGGCTGAGTTAGTCATTAATCAATGAAATCCTCATCTATTGTGTTATGAAGAAGTTTTCTGATGCTTTCTCGGTTGTTTTTGAAGCTTGACAGCCCAAGTGCTTATTTACTTTCATTACACAGAAACAAGCAGCAAGGACACCAGCGTTAGACCTTCATACATTCACCTGAAAACTTGTGCTTTTCCCGTAACAAAATGAACGTACGCTGTCACGACCACAGACAGAGAGGGAGAAGCAGGGGTCAGAGGTCACTGCCACTCACTCTCAGAATGAAGAGCAAAAAAAATCAAGACATCTGGAGTTGATTTTAATCAAAATGGTTGAAGGCTGATAAATACAATCAGTTTTAATTTGACATATTTGCTTATTACTTTTGACCAATAGGTGGCGCTGACACCAAATTGATCTGGTGTGTTCAGTGTTGGCTGACAATTATACACATAAAGTTTGGTGTCAGTGTGTCAAATCTTTCCTGAGATACAGCTTCAGATGCAGTTTGGCATTATGCCATCAAATTTGTTGATGCGGTAAATGAAAACGGTTTCGACTATCGCCACGAAAAAGTAGATTTTCAAAATGGCGGTTAGTATGGCAAAATAGGTATCTATTTTCTCGGCATGAGCCAAGGAATCTATTAAGACCAGTTTCATTACAACAGGCTAATTTAATCAAAAGTTATTGGCATTTTTAAAATCTCATTATACCTGTTGACCGCATGGTGGCGCTGTCTTGAAACTTTTTTGAGTAAATTCAACACGAGATGCATTTTCTTCACACACAATATGAGTTGCAATCTGACATGTTTTTCCACACCTTTTGATTGACAGGAGACAATATAGAATGAAAAAAAATAGCTTATTGCCTGATAAATCAGTGCATAAGAAATGTTTCTTCAGCATCAAATCATCATATGATAATGATTTCTGAAGGATCATGTGACACTGAAGACTGGAGTAATGATGCTGAAAATTCAGCTTTGATCACAGGAATAAATTACATTTTCACATAGAAAACAGTTATTTTAAATTGTAATAATAATATTTTACAATATTACTGTTTGTTTTGTATTTTTAATCAAAGAAATGGTGAGCAGAAGAGACTTCTTTTAAAAACATTTTATTTTTTTAAACGTACCGATCCCAAACTGTGTATATGTATTAAAAGATGTAGCAGTGTGTGATTTATTAATCAGGAATGTGCCGTCATCATCGTTTGCAGCTGTGATCAGTGTTTGTTTAACATACTGTATGCAAACACACATTTCTGAACACCTAACTGTGCTTTTGCTTGTTCTTCAGTGTTAGTGTCTGTAAGAGTTGTGTGAATCTAGAGCACTGAAGGATGCTGGGAGGATATAGAGACACTGAGAGTGTAAAATAGGCCAGAGAGAGAGTGTGTGTGTGTGTGTGTGTGTGTGTGTGTGTGTGTGTGTGTGTGTGTGTGTGTGTGTGTGTGTGTGTGTGTGTGTGTGTGTGTCGAGTCCTTTAGTTCTCCTCAACACACATTCACAGGGTCCAGAATGCCCGCCAACTGTATTGTGAGTGTAAATGTGCTCTGCTGAGTGTGTAACTGCGACACAGTTCCTCTCCATATGTTGGTAACCATATGCTAATCATTTATTAGAAATATGGCTTTAATTGAACTGTAAGAACAACAATGACGTGAGCAATGACGTCATCCATCAGCAGAAGTTTATCTAGATGAAGTCAACTAGCATTCAAAAATACAGTAAAAAATGTGAAATATTATTCCAATGTTAAACATCTGTTTTCTATGTGAATATACAGTAAAGTGTAGTTTATTCCTGTGATCATTTCAGCATCATTACTCCAGTCTTCAGAGTCACATGATCCTTCAGAAATCACTCTAATATGATGATTTGATGCTCAAGAAACATTTATGATTATTATCAATGTTGGAAACAGTTTCATATTGTTGTGGAAAGCGTCATGCATTTTATTTTCAGGATTCTTTGATGAATAGAGTTCAAAATAATCTTTGAAGCATCACAATAATAAAAAAAAAAAATTAACCCCAAACTTTTGAACTGTAGTGTATTATGTGAAATATTTCTCACAATAAGCAACAAAAAATGAAAATGAGTCTGACGCTTGCAGTTTGAGTGTCACTGACTTGCGGTTTGTTACACATATGTGGTGAAAAAAGCGCTAAATAATCCAAAAATGTGCTTTTTTAACTTTTTAATAATGCATAATCCAGTATTTCTGGCTGGGAGATGCTCTGGTTCAGCGTCTGATGTTGTGTTTTATTCTTCCTCTGTTGCAGGAGACGAATGAAATCGTGGCCATTAAGAAGTTCAAGGACAGTGAAGGTGAGTCTCCTGGGTCTGAAACGGCTCGTGTGATTCAGAACATCATTGATCTTCAGCTGAACTCGTTCACTCATCATCACATGAAAGACCACCAAACCATCCTGATGCAGCTCCTCATGAATATTAATGAGACGCGCTTATATTCAAATAATAATCTCAACATGTATTGATCTGAAGAACAAATGTATAGAATAGCATGTGTTCTATAAGCATTCTAATATATCAAAATAATAAACAGGTTTAACTTAAAGTTATGATTAGAAATGAATATGCATGTTTAAAAAAAAAGAAAAAAAAAAGTTGTGCATTAAAGTTACATAAACGCACATCTTTATCTTTGTGTTCGGTTCCAGTGTCACTTTCAGGATTATTATCGTTAGCTAATATCGAAACTAATTTAAAACATTTTTGTTAACTGAAATAAAGCTGTAATAAAATAAAATATTAATATTAGATGTGAGACTCGAACTAAGTGAACATTAGAAATGTTGCCTAACTTAAACTATTTTTTATATATATATACTATTAAATAGTAATATTAAAGAGGCAAAAAGGCACATAACATTTCTAAATATTAAACTACAATGAATTTGAAACTGAAAATATATTACTAACTGTAAATATCCATCCGTCCTTCCTTCTTTCTTTCCTTCCTTTCTTTCTTTCTTTCTTTCCTTTCTTTCTTTCTTTCTTTCTTTCTTTCTTTCTTTCTTTCTTTCTTTCTTTCTTTCTTTCTTTCTTTCTTTCCTTCCTTCCTTCCTTCCTTCCTTCCTTCCTTCTTCTTCTTTCTTTCTTTCTTTCTTTTTTCTTTCTTTCTTTCTTTCTTTCTTTCTTTCTTTCTTTCTTTCTTTCTTTCTTTCTTTCTTTCTTTCTTTCTTTCTTTCTTTTCTTTCTTTCTTTCTTTCTTTCTTTCTTTCTTTCTTTCTTTCTTTCTTTCTTTCTTTCTTTCTTTCCTTCCTTCTTTCCTTTCTTTCTTTCTTTCCTTCCTTCCTTCCTTCTTTCCTTTCTTTCTTTCTTCCTTTCCTTCCTTCCTTCCTTCCTTCCTTCCTTCCTTCCTTCCTTCCTTCCTTCCTTCCTTCCTTCCTTCCTTCCTTTCTTTCTTTCTTTCTTTCTTTCTTTCTTTCTTTCTTTCTTTCTTTCTTTCCTTCCTTCCTTCCTTCTTTCCTTTCTTTCTTTCTTCCTTCCTTCCTTCCTTCCTTCCTTCCTTCCTTCCTTCCTTCCTTCCTTCCTTTCTTTCTTTCTTTCTTTCTTTCTTCTTCTTTCTTTCTTTCTTTCTTTCTTTCTTTCTTTCTTCCTTCCTTCCTTCCTTCCTTCCTTCCTTCCTTCCTTTCTTTCTTTCTTTCTTTCTTTCTTTCTTTCTTTCTTTCTTTCTTTCTTTCTTTCTTTCTTTCTTTCTTTCTTTCTTTCTTTCTTTCTTTCTTTCTCCTAAAAGTTCAAATTCAAAATATTACTACAAAACTTGAATAGTATATAAATAATACTAAAACAACACTGTTACCTGTAAGAGTAATGTTACTTTGCTTTACAACTGATAACAAGTAACAAATACATTTATTTCCTTCTTTTTTTTTTTTTTTAAGTAACAAATGACTTTCTAGGTTGTGTTACTTGTTCTGGCTCTACTTCAGTTTGAATGAACAGAAACTAATGCATGAAAATCAATCCCAGGAGGCACTTGAGTAATTAGTTTTTAGAAAAATATAACAAGCTTTTATTCTTTCATGGCTTAGATTTTAAAACATGTGACAAGCAACGACACACCGACGCGCCGCGGCCACTGAGCCGTCATCAGGGTGTGTTACTGTGACTCACAAGTCTGATACTGGTTTGCTACTCCGCTAGGTTGCTCTTAGCTTTGCTGCTTTTGTGTTTTATGTGTTGTTATGCAGGAATTATTTTCTTATGATTTATCTGGTTGTTCTGTAAAGCACTTTGGTCAGCCTAGTGGCTGTTGTAAATGTGCTGTATAAATGAAGTGAAGTTGACCTTGGCTGTGTGTTCAGAGAATGAGGAGGTGAAGGAGACCACCATGCGTGAGCTGAAGATGCTCCGCACGCTGAAGCAGGAGAACATCGTGGAGCTGAAGGAGGCGTTTCGGCGGCGGGGGAAACTCTACCTGGTGTTCGAGTACGTGGAGAAGGTGAGACGAGACTCTGGAGACCTTCAGCCGTGCTCTTCTGATGGGGCTGGATAAATGGAGAGTTCACTTTAAAATGAAAATTAGCCCATGATTTACTCACCCTCAAGTCATCCTAGGTGTATATGACATTCTTCTTTCAGACGAATACTATCTGAGTTATATTAAAAAATGTCCTGGCTCTTCCAAGCTTTTCTTTTGCTGTACGCATCGATTTACACATGACGTAATGATGAACGCAGAAGCGCAGAGGAAAGAGCGAAACAAAACACCAGTCACGAATTAGAAGTCTAAAACGAGAATTTTTAAAGAGAAATGTCGTCGGAGCTTGAGTTTGTTGCCCAGCTAGTCATTTAGTCAATAAAGTTTTAAATATGGATATTTTTCTTACACGAACGCATCACTTCACTTCAGAAGGCCTTTATTAACCCCCCAGAGCAGTGTGGAGCACTTTAATGATGGACAGATGCACTTTTATGATGGACAGATGCACTTTATGATGGATAGATGCACTTTTATGATGGATAGATGCACTTTTATGATGGATAGATGCACTTTTATCATGGATAGATGCACTTTTAAGATGGATAGATGCACTTTTATCATGGATAGATGCACTTTTATGATGGACAGATGCACTTTTATCATGGATGGATGCACTTTTATCATGGATGGATGCACTTTTATGATGGATAGATGCACTTTTATGATGGATAGATGCACTTTTATCATGGATAGATGCACTTTTATGATGGATAGATGCACTTTTATGATGGATAGATGCACTTTTATCATGGATAGATGCACTTTTATGATAGATAGATGCACTTTTACTTTTACTTTTTTTTATTTTAATTTTTGGGTGGACTATACCTTTAAGATGTGTGTGTGTGTGTGTGTGTGTGTGTGTGTGTGTGTGTGTGTGTGTGTTGCAGAACATGCTGGAGCTGCTGGAGGACATGCCGAACGGAGCTGCGCCTGACAAGGTCCGGACGTACATCTACCAGCTGATCAAAGCCATTCACTGGTGCCATAAGAACGACATCGTTCACAGAGGTGCGACACCCCTGGAATAAAGTCAATTATGTTTAAAAAAAAGAATTTTATAATATCATTTCATTTTATTCTTCACCCACAGAGGTTTGAGACCACCTGTAATAAAAATGTTTTTTTATAAATGTTTTTTGTCTGTCTCTCTTTCTAGATATCAAGCCGGAGAATCTCCTCATCAGCTCTGATGACGTGCTCAAGCTGTGCGACTTCGGTGAGTTTCTGCGGTCATGTGATCGTGAAGCACCAATCATTGTCTGATGCGCATCACAGGACTGTGTGCATTGGCCACACCCACACTCTATGCAAATCAATATGGGTGGGGTGAATCCTGATTAGCATTCTGTCCCGTATCAGACTTATGTATGGTGTGTGTGTGTGTGTGTGTGTGTTTGACTCAGTGAGACAACAGCAGATCGTCTGTCTCTCACTCCAGACTCGCTGAGAGACGCTCAGGCTGTTCTCCATTCTGGACATGCTCTCATTGTTTTATTGGGAAAAGTAGCCGAACACACACCCACACACACACACATGTTCTGTGCTGCTATAAATCATCACGTATGACAGAAAGATCACCAATAACATCTCTTTCATGTCTCTCCTGTGCTCAGATTTGCTCCAAAGTCTGCAAAAGTCAGGGATCTTAAAGGATTAGTTCACTTTCAAAAAGTTTTTGCTGATAATTTACTCACCCCGATGTCATCCGAGATATCCATGTCTTTCTTTCTTCAGTCCAAAAGAACATTCCAGGTTTTTTCTACACAGAATGGACTTCAATGGCACCCAACTATCCCAATGTTCAAAGAAGGTTCAAATGTCCGTCTCAATGCAGCTTCAAAGTCTCGACACGATCCCAGTCGAGAAATAAGAGTCTTATCTGGCGAAACGATCGGCCATTTTCTATAAAAGAAAAATATATATATACTTTTTAACCACAAATGCCCGTCTTGTACCATTTCTGAGGTGCGCCACGTATTACGTCATCACGTTGGAAAGGTCACGATAAAAATTAATAATAATAATAAATTAAAACAAAGATGTCGGACGATTTTGAAGTTGAAGGAGAAAATGAGATGACATTTTTCGCCCTATCTTTCTGAACCGGAGAACACAGACAAATAACTTAGATAGATGACGTGACGCGTGACCTTTCCAACGTGATGACGCAATGTGTGGCACACGAGCATTTGTGGTGAAAAAGTATATATATTTAAATCGTCCGACATCTTTGTTTTAATATTAATTAATTAATATTAATAATTAATATTGCCATTGAAGTCCATTCTGTGTAGAAAAATCCTGGAATGTTTTCCTCAAAAACCTTAATTTCTTTTCAACTGAAGAAGGAAAGACATGGATATCTTGGATGACATCAGGGATGAGTAAATTATCAGCACATTTTTTTTGAAAGTGAACTAATCCTTTAATATGAACTCAAATATTTCTCATTAAATGATCTGAGCTGCGAAGCATGTTAGATGGAAAAAATGAAGGGAAACATTAGAAATGTTGAAGCACTAAAGTAGTTAACTGTAAAAAAAAAAAAGTCAGGCGAGTCACCTGAGAAGCTGTAACTGTGATGCGGATATGCTAATCAGGGTTTCCTCCAATCAGACGCTCTCTGAGATCTTGTGGTTCCTCTGGCAGGTTTTGCGCGGGATCTTTCTGAAGGAACCGATGCGAACTACACTGAGTATGTGGCGACCCGATGGTACCGCTCACCAGAACTGCTGCTGGGGTGAGTGTGTGTCCAACCACACACACGCACACACACACACACACACACTGCCACAGGGGAACTGAGTGTGTCGTGACGTGTCCTTCTTCAGGTTAAGTGATATTCATGAAATAAAAAATCAGTTTGCCATCAGTTATCAGAAGATGAAAGCGATGTCTTTGTCGTAGGATCCGTTCAACATTTAAGGGAATTTCCCATGACTGGCGTCTATGAATCAGAAAGAGCTTTACTGCCATCTGTGTTTACACACACGAGGAATTGGTCTTTGTCTGTGAAGTGAAACATCCTCTTCAGCTTCAGCCGAATGTCTCGCTGAGTGTCGATTGATCTTTGTGAAGTCCCGCTCAAACTTCAACATCAATTTCATTTCCATGAATGAATCAGCATTTTTCGTCCAGTCAGATTTGAGAATCGAAACTATTATACAAATAATTATAGTCCAGCGTGTTTATTTGTATAGCATTATAATAATAAACGGGGCTTTCGCACCGCAGGAACTAGGAACCAGTTTAGCTCTAGGAACTCCTTTTGGAGGAACTGATTTACTCGTACTTCAGAGTCGGTCTAAACCAGCGCTATAGGAGCTATCAGTGACGTTAGTGTTCGCTGATTGGCTGAACGCACGCGAAACACCAGCACCCGCCATTTAAAAAAAAGCTGTCTACACACACAGATTATAGCCTATATATTTACTCCAGACACTAACTCTACGAACATGGAAAACAGGGATAGATGAGCCTCTCAACCTTTACTCTGAGGAGAAACTCCAACGTGACTTTGAGGAGACCAAGAGAAACATGATTATGTATTTCAGCTCAGCAACACTGGACATCAAACACACGGCATACGCTAATAACTCTTCATATAAAGTCTTTCTATGTGTAACAGTTCTATCTAATCACGTATCAGACAGGACTGTTTGACAGATCGTAAACTAATGAACATGGAGAATGCGAGCACTGTGTGTTCAGGCTCTGGTTCTCAGCGCCGTCAAAATAAAAGTCAACAACAAGCGCGGCTTACGTCACGGAGTGAATGCAACCAGGAAAACGTTCCTAGAGGAACCACTAGATCCTAAAACTACCCGGTGCGAAAGCCTCTAATTAAATGGCGATAATATCACACATCGTATCACAGGGGAAACTCTAATTCTGACTCTCTCTGTGCATGTGTGTGTGTGTGCGTGTCAGGGCGCCGTACGGGAAGGCGGTGGACATGTGGTCAGTGGGGTGTATTCTGGGCGAGCTGAGCGACGGTCAGCCCTTGTTTCCGGGTGAGAGTGAGATTGACCAGCTCTTCACCATCCAGAAGGTCCTGGGACCCCTGCCGCCCGAACAGATGAAGCTCTTCTACAGCAACCCACGGTTCCACGGGCTACGGGTCAGTCTGTCTCACACACACACACACACACACACACACACACACACACACACACACACACACACACACACACACACACACACACACACACACACACACACACACACACACACGACTCTCTTAAAGGAGTAGTTCACTTTGAAATGAAAATTAGCCCATGATTTACTCTCCCTCAAGTCATCCTAGTTGTATATGACATTCTTCTTTCAGACGAATACAATCTGAGTTATATTATAAGTCCACTTAAGTCTAAAGCGCAACTTATGACGCCAGAAGTAGCGTAGTGTGTCATGGCGTAGCGTAAATATCAGCAGGATGTTGCATTACTCACATAAGTTGCACTTCACTTCAGAAGGCCTTTATTAACCCCCCAGAGCAGTGTGGAGCACTTTCATGATGGATAGATGCACTTTTATGATGGGTAGATGCACTTTTATGATGGATAGATGCACTTTAATGATGCATAGATAGATGCACTTTTATGATGGATAGATGCACTTTTATGATGGATAGATGCACTTTTATGATGAATAGATGCACTTTTATGATGAATAGATGCACTTTTATCATGGATAGATGCACTTTTATCATGGATAGATGCACTTTTATGATGGATAGATGCACTTTTATGATGGATAGATGCACTTTTATGATGGATAGATGCACTTTTATGATGGATAGATGCACTTTTATGATGAATAGATGCACTTTTATCATGGATAGATGCACTTTTATGATGGATAGATGCACTTTTATCATGGATAGATGTACTTTTATCATGGATAGATGCACTTTTATGATGGATAGATGCACTTTTATGATGGATAGATGCACTTTTATGATGGACAGATGCACTTTTATGATGGATAGATGCACTTTTATGATGAATAGATGCACTTTTATCATGGATAGATGCACTTTTATGATGGATAGATGCACTTTTATCATGGATAGATGCACTTTTATGATGGATAGATGCACTTTTATGATGGACAGATGCACTTTTATGATGGATAGATGCACTTTAATGATGGATAGATGCACTTTTATCATGGATAGATGCACTTTTATGATGGATAGATGCACTTTTATGATGGATAGATGCACTTTTATGATGGATAGATGCACTTTTATGATGGATAGATGCACTTTTATGATGGATAGATGCACTTTTATCATGGATAGATGCACTTTTATGATGGATAGATGCACTTTTATAATGGATAGATACAGTTTTATCATGGATAGATGTACTTTTATCATGGATAGATGCACTTTTATCATGGATAGATGCACTTTTATGATGGATAGATACACTTTTATGATGGATAGATGCACTTTTATGAGGGATAGATGCACTTTTATGATGGATAGATACACTTTTATCATGGATAGATGCACTTTTATGATGGATAGATGCACTTTTATGATGGATAGATGCACTTTTATGAGGGATAGATGCACTTTTATGATGGATAGATGCACTTTTATGATGGATAGATACACTTTTATCATGGATAGATGCACTTTTATGATGGATAGATGCACTTTTATCATGGATAGATGCACTTTTATGATGGATAGATGCACTTTTATGATGGATAGATGCACTTTTATGATGCATGGATAGATGCACTTTTATGATGGATAGATGCACTTTTATCATGGATAGATGCACTTTTATCATGGATAGATGCACTTTTATGATGGATGGATGCACTTTAATGATGGATGGCTGCACTTTTATGGACTTCAAAACAGAAACAGCCATTCACTGCCATTATAAAGCTTGGAAGAACCAGGAAATTTTTTAATATAACTCTGATTGTATTCGTCTGAAAGAAGAATGTCATATACACCTAGGATGACTTGAGGGAGAGTAAATCATGGGCTAATTTCCATTTTAAAATGAACTACTCCTTTAACATGCATTCCTGCTCTCTCTGTGAGTGATTCAGCAGTGCATGTTATTTTATAAGATATTGATACTCTTCTGTGTGTAGTTTCCCTCAGTGAGCCATCCACAGACGCTGGAGAGACGATACCTCGGGATCATCAGTCCAGTGATGCTCGACCTCATGAAGGTAAGAGAGGAGTGTGTTCAGTGAGACACACACACACACACACACACACACACACACACACACACACACACACACACACACACACACACACACACACACATTCATACACACTCTCTGTCTCTCACACACACACACACACACACACACACACACAGACAATAATAAAGACAATATTTAAGATATTGTTTGATAAGTGAGATCTCTGATTGCAGTCCTTGAAAACCAAAAAAGTAGTGCTTGTTTGTTTGTTTGTGTGTGTGTGTGTGTGTGTGTGTGTGTGTGTGTGTGTGTGTGTGTGTGTGTGTGTGTGTGTGTGTGTGTGTGTGTGTGTGTGTGTCTATATGCTTGTGTGTGTGTGTGTGTGTGTGTGTGTGTGTGTGTGTGTTCATCACATGTGATGGTAATATGTAATATGAATAAACAGAGAGAGATTAGTCACAGTTTTTCTGCCTCTAACCTTCACGTTCCAACCCTGTGTGAAATATGAAATAATCTAAATAACTAATGACTGTTTTTGTGTTTGTCATCCGTCCCCCTCACACAAATCTTGTGTCTTCTGTTCACCTGTGATGCAGGTTTGTCATTATCGTGTGTGTGTGACTAATGGCGGTTCATTCACCTCACACACTCGTTTACTGGGGTTTCCGTTCGCTCGCACTTCATTTGTGTTAAGCTGACGATTGAATCCGCTGATAAAGCTTACAAACCACACTTCACTGGTGTTTTCAGTTCCTGTTAGGGCATCAAGAGACACACAGATACTCAACATGGTGCGTGTGTGTTAGCGAATGAGTGTGACTCACGTAGCTCCGTCGCTTCATTAGGTGAAAATGACATTTCATCACTGCGAAAATTGTGCGCTAATTATATTTTCATCACAGTGATTTCCTTGTTTCTGCAGATGAATCCTGCAGATAATAATCCTGATTTTGTTGTCATTAAACTCTCCTCTTGAAAACTTCAACACGGAGGCTTGTTCTGTCATGTCATTTTATTAAAGGATGAGTCATGCGTAAAACAAATATCTTCAACAAATGAGGTTTAGGACATTGTGGTAATAATGCTAGCGGTGTTCTTGTGTGATGGGCTTGTTGAAGCTTGTTTCCTCTGGAGGATATTAATAGATGTTTGTTGGGTGATATATATATATATATATATATATATATATATATACATACACATCTTTTAGCGTGTTTTTAGAACCATGTTTTTTTGCATCATGACATGGAATAGAAACAAATGTTTTTCTCATTACTATAATGTGATACATTTAATTTGTATGTTGATTTAATCAAAATGATTATTTTGCAATATTTTTATCCATAATACAAATATATATATATTTGAAGAGTTCAGATGCAAAAGCCTCTAAGTGCCATCTGAAATTTTCTTCTAGAATGATCATTTTTATCAAGCTCGTATATTTCAGTTCAATAATTTCACTTAAATGGCAATGCAGATTACCTATTAATTGTCATTTAAGTGAAATTACTTAAGTTAAATATACAAGCTTTATAAAAATGATCATTCTAGAAGAAAATTTCAGATGGCACTTAGAGGCTTTTGCATCTGAACTCTTCAAATATATATATATATATATATTTACTGTATTAGAATAATGAGAAAAACACTTGAGAATAATGACCTCAAAGAAAACAACTCAGAAGAAAATTTACTAAGAAAAATATCCAAATGCATAAAATATGCTATTTTTTAAATATTTGTTTTTAATCTTTGTGACCTTGTTTTCATGTTTATTTATTTATATACAAAATATATATTTTATGTATCTATATATGTATATATAATAAAACCCTACATTTTATTACCGAAAGGCAAACAAATCTTTCTCATTAATAATGTAACAATATATATATTTATGTAATTATTTGTATTTTGAGTATTTTTATCTCATGTAGCAGTGGTCGTTGTGCCTTTAGTTAAATTTGTTAATTTCAATTCTATTCACATTTATTTGTGTAGCGCTTTTCACATCGTTTCAAAGCAGCTTTAAGTAAATGCATGAGTCCACATTGCAATTTTATTTAATTTCTATTACAATTTAAGTGTATTTATATTACATTTTGATAATAATTGATAATAATTGTAATATATAAATGTTTGTTTACATTCTACAATATAATACAAAAAAGTATAGTAAAATATTGCAAGTAAAAATGTTCCAATGCATTTTTTATGCACATTCAATGCTCAACTATAATGTGCTTAGTTTTCATGAAAATAATGTAAAAGAAAGAAAAGCCTGGACTTCCTCTTGTTAAATTTAGATTATCCCTGTGAGAGATCTACCATTGTGGCTTTCTACTTCCAGAACCTGTTGTTGTTGTACCCGAACGAGCGCTATCTGACAGAACAGAGTCTGAACCATCACGCCTTCCAGACTCAGCGCCTGACGGAGCGTCCCGGCCCGCTCACACCCACACCCATCCGCTCCTCCAAGAGGAAACCCCTTCTGGACAACAGCGCCCCCAGCAGGTCAGGAGGACTCAATCAATCATACTGGGAAGAGTGGAACTCTAACATACTTACTGACTGTGTACACAAGCTAATTATGTGGTTAAGCATGCAATATTTTGAAAGAGTAGTATGCTATCCTATTTCCTATCCTGCTTCAATTTTCATCTTGAAAATAGTTATTTTGCATTTTTAAACCATTTTTGTGAAGCTTTTGGCAGCAAGATCAAATAACAAGTCTTATTTCATTTAGATTCGTCATACTGCAAATCAAGGTCACATCAAATTAAATGGAAAGTCAATTTGAATGCAGTGCATTATGGAATACAGAACATTACACAGTGTGCTCTGGTCGTAATCTGCACATTTTTGCTACGTTTAGTAGGTCATCCGGTATTCCACGCATGGAAATACTGTGGGCCAAATGTTCAATATTGGGAGGAGAGCTTGACATTAACACAGTTATGTTCAGTTAATTGAATGTAAAGAAAGAAAAGAAAACGTATGTGTAACAGTAAATTAGTTCTGTGCATTTAGTCTTAAAGTGACAGCAGCCTAATATTCCTGCTGCCAAATTCTGAGATAATATTAAATATATCTATATGGCAGTTTTCCCCATGGTATCAATGTCATAATTGTGGCCAGTGAAAATGAAAACTTTGGAAAACCACTAGCCACAGTGGCTGCTGAGCAAAAAAGTTAATGTCAAGCCCTGATTGGGAGTAAATAAAACTAGGGGAAAAAATGGATTTGGGATTCTTTTTTAATAGGCTAAGCAGCAAAAAAGCACTTTTCCTCAAACATTAGGTGTTCAGTCCACTTGAGCCATCAATCTGATTATAAACTGAATATCTGTGTGCATGTAAGCTTAGCTAGTGTTGCTTACAGTCACTCAAGTTTGCATGCTTTAATTTTTTTTATGGGTTTTTAGGGGTCACGTTGTCAAGAGTTCAAGTCACCATCGCTCAAACAGTCGTGACTGCTCCAGTCTGCCCCGTCATGGGCACGAAGACCTCCACCCTCCCAGCTCCGAGACGTTCCTGAACGGGTCGGTCCAGTCTGCCAACAGCCTGAGCCCAGTCATGCACCCTAAATCCTTCCAGCCGCTCAACCGCTCGGCGTCGTGCGGGAAAGACCTCCAGCATGCTAAAGAGGCCAAATCAAAATCGGGCGATTTTGACTTCGGCAAACCAGCAGACGGTCCCGGCGCCAAATACCTGAAATCGAACACGCCCCGTTCCCAGAACCGTCATTCCTTTGTGGAGGGCAAGACCGGCACGCTCACGGGCGACCGGGAGAAACAGAGCCGCCACGGATATGGCGAATCGAACGCGTCGTCATCCTCTGCCGGAAAGGGATCATCCTCATACCTGAGTTTGTCTAAGAGTCACGGAGTGCTTAGTGACGCCAAATCCGTGAATAACCTCAGCGATATGCGACTACACCCGGACGACCCATCCGGATCGCCCCGCTACTTCCCCAGCAGCTGCTTGGATCTTAACATGAACCTGAACTTGGCGGCTCCGGGAAGCCCGTCAATGCAACACGGGGGACACAGTCCCGCTGTGGGACGTCGAAGCAAACTGGAACGGGATGGAAGCACGGTTGAGCCGTCCAGCCGGCGCTCCTCGTCACGGCAAAAGAGCGACGGGAACCCTGTGGATCCGCTCGACCCCGGAGCGGGACTGTCTCTTTCGGCTCCGCAGGAGTTCCCCTATGGCGTGGGCTACACCAGCCCGTTCTCCTCGCAGCAGCGCCCGCACAGGCACTCGATGTACGTGAGGAGGGAACGTGGGCGTCCCCATGGGGGCGAGGCGGGCGGATTGGTGGTGGGACAGGGGATGCCCAACAGGGCCAGTAGTTTACAGCTACTGACCCCTCAGCTACAGCACCGGACCCTGCCGAGACACATGGGCAGCGCCGTGTCACGGGACGCAGGATTAGACGACATTAGGGTCAGTCCATACCTCTTTTATTCAAAGGGATAGTTCAACCAAAAATGGAAATTAGCCCATGATTTACTCTCCCTCAAGTCATCCTAGGTGTATATGACATTCTTCTTTCAGACGAATACAATTGGACTTCTATTAAAAAATGTCCTGGCTCTTCCAAGCTTTATAATGGCAGTGAATGGCTGTTTCTGTTTTGGTGTCCATAAAAGTACATCTGTCCATCATAAAAGTGCATCCATCATGATAAAAGTACATCTATCGATCATAAAAGTGAATCTATCCATCATAAAAGCGCATCCATCATGATAAAAGTGCATCTATCCATCATAAAAGCGCATCCATCCATGATAAAAGTGCATCTATCCATCATAAAAGTGCATCTATCATGATAAAAGTGAATCTATCCATCATAAAAGTGCATCTATCCATCATAAAAGCGCATCCATCATGATAAAAGTGTCTATCCATCATAAAAGTGCATCTATCCATCAGAAAAGTGCATCTATTCATCATAAAAGTGCATCTATCCATCATAAAAGTGCATCTGTCCATCATAAAAGTGCATCCATCCATGATAAAAGTGAATCTATCCATCATAAAAGTGCATCTATCCATCATAAAAGTGCATCTGGCCATCATAAAAGTGCATCTATCCATCATAAAAGTGCATCCATCCATGATAAAAGTGCATCTGTTCATCATAAAAGTGCATCCATCCATGATAAAAGTGAATCTATCCATCATAAAAGTGCATCTGTCCATCATAAAAGTGCATCCATCCATGATAAAAGTGCATCTATCTATCATAAAAGTGCATCCATCCATGATAAAAGTGAATCTATCCATCATAAAAGTGCATCTGGCCATCATAAAAGTGCATCTGTCCATCATAAAAGTGCATCCATCCATGATAAAAGTGCATCTATCCATCATAAAAGTGCATCCATCCATGATAAAAGTTAATCTATCCATCATAAAAGTGCATCTATTCATCATAAAAGTGCATCTATCCATCATAAAAGTGCTCCACACTGCTCTGGGGGGTTAATAAAGGCCTTCTGAAGCGAAGCGATGAGTTTGTGTGAGAAAAATGTCCATATTTAACACGTTACAAAGTAAAATTCTAGCTTTTATGATGGATAGATGGACTTCAAAACAGAAACAGCCATTCACTGCCATTATAAAGCTTGGAAGAGTCAGGACATTTTTTTAATATAACCCTGATTGTATTCGTCTGAAAGAAGAAATTCATATACACCTAGGATGACTTGAGAGTGAGTAATTTTCATTTTTGTGTGAACTATCCCTTTAAGTGTTTTGCCTGCTTTCTGAGGCCTGTCAACATTTGTGAGATGTGTAGAGTGGGTTCAGTGCTGGGTCTGGATCAGGTTGATGCCCATTCCTGGTCTTAAGGGGGTCTCACACCGGACGCGCACTTTCTCAGTTTATGGCCAGCAATATTATGTTTAAGGACATTATGAAATTAAGATGTTATTGTTATGTTATGACTGTCCTGTACAATTAAATCCAATCATGGCTGAGTCTGCAGTCTGAACACGTTACCTCAGAGCGTCCGTTAACTGAATGAATAGAGAATCTCTCCTGAAAATCCGACAACATCAGCAGTTTTCATCCACGCAGATGATTTCTGTAAAGGAATGTAGAACTAAATGCATCTTGCAGCACAGGGTGAAGTCAGTATATACATTAACGACGATATGAGACAAATATAATGTAAATTTTATATAAAACTATGTAAATGGTGCTTGAATGGTGCTGTCGGTGTGTGTATACTCACTCACAGAAAACAAGGTGTTAGAACTGTAAGACGTGGCGCTGCGCTCTCGCCTGGTGTGCGACACCCTTCAGACGCGTGACCTGTAAATATTACACATCTGTTCCAAAGCTTCTAGAGCTTCCCCAGTGTTTACTGTACAGCTTCTAGAGCAACATCCTAACCGAGGCGGAGCAAAATTCAGAATTAAAGAATCTTCATCCTTTCAGTTCATCAGTGCTTCAGTTGACCATCTATCTATCTATCTATCTATCTATCTATCTATCTATCTATCTATCTATCTATCTATCTATCTATCTATCTATCTATCTATCTATCTATCTATCTATCTATCTATCTATCTATCTGTTGTCTATCTATCTATCTATCTGTTGTCTATCTATCTATCTATCTATCCATCCATCCATCTGTCTATCTGTTGTCTATCTATCTATCTATCTATCTATCTATCTATCTATCTATCTATCTATCTATCTATCTATCTATCTATCTATCTATCTATCTATCTATCTGTTGTCTATCTATCTATCTATCTGTTGTCTATCTATCTATCTATCTATCTATCTATCTATCTATCTGTTGTCTATCTATCTATCTATCTGTTGTCTATCTATATCAATCTATCTATCCATCTATCTGTCTATCTGTTGTCTATCTATCTATCTATCTGTTGTCTATCTATCTATCTATCTATCTATCTGTTGTCTATCTATCTATCTCTATCTATCTATCTATCTATCTATCTATCCATCTATCTGTCTATCTGTTGTCTATCTATCTATCTATCTATCTATCTGTTGTCTATCTATCTATCCATCTATCTGTCTATCTGTTGTCTATCTATCCATCTATCTGTCTATCTGTTGTCTATCTATCTATCTATCTGTTGTCTATCTATCTATCTATCTATCTATCTATCTATCTATCTATCTATCTATCCATCTATCTGTCTATCTGTTGTCTATCTATCTATCCATCTATCTGTCTATCTATCTATCTATCTATCTATCTATCTATCTATCTATCTATCTGTTGTCTGTCTATCTATCTATCCATCTATCTGTCTATCTGTTGTCTATCTATCTATCCGTCTATCTATCTATCTATCTATCTATCTATCTATCTATCTATCTATCTATCTATCTATCTATCTATCTATCTATCTGTCTATCTGTCTATCTATCTATCTATCCATCTATCTGTCTATCTGTTGTCTATCTATCTATCTATCTATCTATCTATCTATCTATCTATCTATCTATCTGTTGTCTATCTATCTATCTATCTGTTGTCTATCTATCTATCTATCTGTCTATCCATTTATCTGTCTATCTATCTATCTATCCATCTATCTGTCTATCTGTTGTCTATCTATATATCTATCTATCTATCTGTTGTCTATCTATATATCTATCTGTTGTCTATCTATCTATCTATCTGTTGTCTATCTATCTATCCATCTATCTGTCTATCTGTTGTCTATCTATCTATCTGTTGTCTATCTATCTATCCATCTATCTGTCTATCTGTCTGTCTATCTGTCTATCTGTCTGTCTATCTATCTATCTATCTATCTATCTATCTGTCTATCTGTTGTCTATCTATCTATCCATCTATCTGTCTATCTGTCTATCTATCTATCTATCTATCCATCTATCTGTCTATCTGTTGTCTATCTATATATCTATCTGTTGTCTATCTATCTATCTGTTGTCTATCTATCTATCCATCTATCTGTCTATCTGTCTGTCTATCTATCTATCTATCTATCTGTCTATCTGTTGTCTATCCATCTATCTGTCTATCTATCTATCTATCTATCTATCTATCTATCCATCTATCTGTCTATCTGTTGTCTATCTATCTATCTATCTGTTGTCTATCTATCTGTCTGTCTATCTATCTATCTATCTATCTATCTATCTATCTATCTATCTATCTATCTATCTATCTATCTATCTATCTATCTATCTATCTATCTATCTATCTATCTATCTATCTATCTGTCTGTCTGTCTGTCTGTCTATCCAGCTATCTAGTGTGTGTACAGTATGAGGTCTAAGAATGTGGTCTAGGTAGGCAGCTCACTAGTGTTTGGAACAGATCGTGTGTGTGTGTGTAGGAGTCAGTGATCATATGAGTGTGTGCTGAGCGCTTTATGCTTCTCCTGCTCTCATCTCTCCATAAACAGAGTGACCCGGCGGCCGCAGAGGTCAGTCACACGCGACCTTTAATCCGGGAGTCCACACGGGACAACACCACCAGCTTTCACACACCACGGCAAAAAAGCGAGGTCCGCACCATCCTGCTTCCTATCTCTTTCTCCTTCCCTCTCTCTCTCCATACTCCTCCTTCTGCTGCCCATCCTCCTGTTTGCTTTGCTCTCTCATTCTTGAAGGTGGCATTTCGGTTGTGTTTCCTTTTGTTTGGAGTTTATGCAGAGGGGAACCGTCAGTGTTCATGCCACATAATGTCCTTAGTGTTGCACTGAGCACTTGTTCTGCTTGAAACACGTGTGTGACGAATGTTGATGCTGCAGGGAGGAGTGTATCACGAGCAGCTCACGGATGACAGCGGATCCGCCAAAGAGAACCGCATGATGTACGGCGAATCTGTGCCGAGACGGGTCGGGAGCTTCTACAGGGGTCAGTCAAATCCTCGTTTCATTTTAATTAGAGCTGGCCGACGATTCATCGCATGCGAAATAAAGCTTTGTGTTTACATAATGTTTGTGTGTCGGCCTTTCGATGTTGGCCGTGGATTCAGGGAACAATGATTAGCTATTTTGCACTCACTCCAAACGCAGTCTTCATTTCTAAAGCTTTATTTTCCTAACATTTCTCAATTAAGTTCATAATTTCAACAAACGCAAAATCATTCAAAACATTTGTTCTTTCATGTCCTTCCTCTTCATACGCGGTGACATATACATTCCTAACCCGACAGGTGTGTGATGATTAACTAAATAAGTACAGAAATACAAATACGCACATACTAAATAATAATAATAAACAAATACATAACTTATAATAAATAAACTCCAATACAACACTTATTATAGACAAACGGCTACAACAATTATATGTAATATACAATATTGTAACAATATTGTAATATATGTGTGTGTTCTGTGTATAGTTATTTTGTATATATAAATACACACATATGCATTTAAAGGAGAAGTTCACTTTTAAAAAAACTTTTGCTGATAATTTACTCACCCCCATGTCATCCAAGATGTCCATGTCTTTCTTTCTTCAGTCGAAAAGAAATTAAGGTTTTTGATGAAAACATTCCAGGATTTTTCCCCATATTATGGATTCTAATGGGACCCAAACGGTTCAAGGACCAAATGACAGTTTCAGTGCAGCTGCAAAGGGCTTTAAACGATACCAGACGATGAATAAGGGTCTTATCTAGCGAAACGATCGGTCATTTCAAAAATAAATAAAAAAGTTTAAGTTTTATAAGCACAAATGCTCGCCTTGCTCTGTTCTGTGATGCGCGTTCGTGACGTCACGTAATACGCAATTATGTTGAAAAGGTCACGCTTGAAAAATGTTCTTTTGGGCTTTTTAATATTAAAGCACCTAGGGATACGCACACGAATGGGCATTTTAAACGTTAAACTGACACAAATACATTTTAAAATGTGTATATGGTCCTCCTCCCGCACATTTTTAAACACATCAAACTTGACCTTTTCAACGTAATTGCGTATTACGTGACGTCACGAACGCGCATCACAGAACAGAGCAAGGCGAGCATTTGTGCTTATAAAACTTAAACTTTTTTATTTATTTCTTAAATGACCGATCGTATCGCTAGATAAGACCCTTATTCATCGTCTGGTATCGTTTAAAGGGTTAGTTCACCCAAAAATTAAAATTCTGTCAGTAATTACTCACCCTCATGTTGTTCCAACCGCGTAAGACCTTCGTTCATCTTCGGAACACAAATTAAGATATTTTTGATGAAATCTGAGCCATGTTTCACTCCTCCATAGGCTTCCAGTGTGACCGAAACTCACCGGCCCAGAATAGTTATTAAAGAGATCGTTAATATAGTCCAAGTGACTCCAGTGGCTCAATCTTAAGTATATCAAGCGACGAGAATACTTTTTGTGCGCAAAAACAAACAAAAATAACGACTTTATTCCACTATTCATTTCCTTCTCTCTCGACCTCTAGTTGGTTCGCGTAGTGTTTTTGCGCAGCGCGTCTGTGTTACACGTCACCACGTAGGCTCACTATTGGCCGACGCCGGTCATGTGTGTGTTGCGTGATGACGTGCAACACAGACGCGCAGCGCAAAAACACTACGAGGCCCAGAGAGAAGGAAATGAAAAGTGGAATAAAGTCATTATTTTTGTTTGTTTTTGTGCACAAAAAGTATTCTCGTCGCATGATAAACTTAATGTAGTGCCACTGTAGTTACTTGGACTATTTTAACGATGTTTTAATAACTATTCTGGGCCAGTGAGTTTCGGTCACACTGGAAGCCTATGGAGGAGTCAAAATTCTGTCAGATTTCATCAAAAATATCTTAATTTGTGTTCCGAAGATGAACGAAAGACTTACATGGTTGGAACAACATGAGGGTGAGTAATTACTGACAGAATTTTCATTTTTGGGTGAACTAACCCTTTAAAGCCCTTTGCAGCTGCACTGAAACTGTCATTTGGTCCTTGAACCGTTTGGGTCCCATTAGAATCCATAATATGGGGAAAAATCCTGGAATGTTTTCATCAAAAACCTTAATTTCTTTTCGACTGAAGAAAGAAAGACATGGACATCTTGGATGACATGGGGGTGAGTAAATTATCAGCAAAAGTTTTTTTAAAAGTGAACTTCTCCTTTAAGAAATATTTGCATGTATATATATATATATATATATATATATATATATATATATATATATATAAAACACATTTTTCTTAAATATAAATGTGTGTATATTTATATATACAAAATAGTTATACACAGTACACACACATATATTATGTAAACACAAACCTTTATTTTGTATGTGATTAATTGTTGCCCAGCTCTTTTAACATTTAACGTTTATGGTGACGCGCTGCAAGTCACATGTTTTACTTTTATTGTGTTTTCTAATTGATCTATTAACAAATGCAATTGAAAACCTCTCTGTTCCCCGTACTGAAGTCTCACAGCGCTCGACAGTGTCTAAGGATCGCTCCATTATAATCAAGAAAACGGCAGTATTTACTGCATTATAGTCGTTAACTATGTTGGGAGGACAATCAAAAACAACAGCAAAAGAAATAGCACTTTGAATAAAAAGAAACAAAACTGTTGTTGTTGGAAGAGAGAGCAAGTGAGAAGTAATGCAAGAGTTGCTTCATGCGTTTTAACAGAGCGATATCGCTTTTTGTAACACTTTATTTTTAAAGGTCACTGGTTGCAGGTCTCTCTGTTTCTCCACACTCAGTATGTTCATGATTTTGTGTTTTCACCAGTGCCGTCACCCAGACCCGATAACTCGTTCCACGAGAGTTCAGGGGTCACGATAGACAACAGCCACAACATACACCAACCGACCTATGACCCCTGGTGAGGATGAAGCACTCACACTCTCTGGTTTTCATCTTCTGTAAATGTGTTGCATTTAAAAAATACATGTACTATTATTAATTGGCTCCACCAAAATTCTATTTAAATCAAAACTTTTTCTGTGATAACAATATATAATAAGTTTCCAGTGCTTGGAATTATCAAATCAAGGAATAAATGCATTTTGGGGGATGTTTTATTGAAATTATGCAATAAAGGTATTTTTCTGACTCTTGAGTATCTTAGACAGTCAAACAGGAAGTGAGTCAGAATATATATAAAAAAACTGATTGTTTCTATTAAGTTCAAATCTGTAGTTTGAGCAGTTTGCAGGGTTATTATCAACTAAAAACATTTTAAAACATTTTTGTTACTTGAAATAAAACGTTAACTGAAAAAAATAATAATATTTAAAACGTAAAATTTTCTTAATATTGCCAAAGCAACATTTCTAATTTTCTTTTAGTTTAAAGTGGCTATATGTAGAATTCAGAAACTCTTGTTATTAGCAACACCGGTGGCCATTAAATGAACTGCAGCCACAACTTACTTAAAGGGATACTCCGCTTTTTTGGGAAATAGGCTCATTTTACAACTCCCCCAGAGTTAAAGAGTTGAGTTTTACCGTTTTCGAATCCATTCAGCCGAACTCCGGGTCTGGCGGTACCACTTTTAGCATAGCTTAGCATAGATCATTGAATCGGACAAGACCATTAGCATCTCTCAAAAAAAATTTATATGTAATGATATGACGCAGCGCCTGAAAATAGGTCTAATAGGTTAGACAAACTAAGTCCCGGTCACGTTGGAAGAAGTTACCGAGCTGGGGACTATTTTCAGGCGCTGCATCATATCATTACGCCTGCTGGACTCATGGTACGGCAGCAAAGTTTCTTGATTATTACGCAGGAATGAGAGTATAGTTCCTAGCCATATCAGCCTAGAAAATCGCAACTTTACATTTTCCGTCGGTCTTAGTACACGGTTTAACTACAGAAGAGTCAAGTTTTAAATAGGAAAAATATCGAAACTCTTTGGTCATTTTTTTGAGAGAGATGCTAATGGTAGGGATGTCCCGATCAGGTTTTTTTGCCCTCGAGTCCGAGTCCGAGTCATTTGATTTTGAGTATCTGCCGATACCGAGTCCCGATCCGATACTTAATACATAAAAAAAAAGAATAAAGAAGAGCGAAAAAACAGATCCAGGATGTTCCTTATTTTTTATTTAATTCACCTTATTTTAACATTCAACAACTCTGTTAACAAACAGAGCACTTCTGTGAGGTAGCTTGAACAATCAAGTAATAAATAAATTCTTCACTTTTGGACTTAAGTGCAACAGCAAATATAAAAAAAGTCTAATATATAAACAAATAGCACCTCAACTTAAAATACCCGGTAGGCATGTAAACAAATAAAAAATAAAAGTGCCACAGTGTTTGCAAAGCCAGTAATGTGCTTTTAGGAACTGCACTCCTAACTCTTACGCCGGTTTCACACTGCACTGTTAGCAGAGCGTGCAGTGCGTATTTTTTTCGCCGCCCATGTTAACAGATTAAACTAGTCTTTACAGCATATTCACACCGCGCGCAGAGGCGGCGCGGCAGTGAGTAGCAGAGCAGGAGTGCCACGATCGTTTCGGCGCCGAGTCTATTTTTGCTGCGCCGCTTTTGCTGAATTAAAGTGACAATACATTGATCATGGCCAAAATACACCGCAGTTTGATCCAAAAAGTGCATTGATGATATCTATTGTGTTTTAAACAGTCAATCAAATGACCAACAGCAATTTAAAAAGAAAACAAATGTCCAAAAACAAACTTGTTGACATAACAATAAAAACAAAGATGAACCAAAAGTTATATAAATGAAATTATTAATAAAATAAGCTTCTTGACAAGTCTTTTCTCTTAAATGTATTTGAAAACGAAATAAAGCAATGCCAACGTATCCATTATAGAGTAGCCTACTCTGTCTGTAGCCTACACAACCCGCGGTTCAGCCGCGCGTGACAAACACTGCCAGTGTGAAAGCAAAACGCGCGTGTCCTGCTCCTGCTCACCATACACACTGCTCCTGCGCTGCTTATGCTCTGCTAACGCGTGCAGTGTGAAAACGGCGTAACTCTGTGCCACCGCATAACTATATATGTGTTAAAAAATAATGAGAATATATATACATATATATCCGAGTCCTGATCGGGAGGTAACATCCGATTCCGATCGAGTCTGAAAACACGTGATCGGGCCCGATTTCCGATCACGAGATCGGATCGGGACATCCCTAGCTAATGGTCCTGTCCGATTCAATGATCTATGCTAAGCTATGCTAAAAGTGGTACCGCCAGACCCGGAGATCGGCTGAATGGATTCGAAAACGGTAAAACTCAACTGTTTAACTCTGGGGGAGTTGTAAAATGAGCCTATTTCCAAAAAAAGTGGAGTATCCCTTTAAGATAATAACTAAATATATAATAAATATAACTTAATAAAATAACTAAAACTAACACTGAAAAATCATTTCAAACGATATATATATATAACAAGTAAAAAAACTAATTAAAATGACAGATACACAAAAAAATTACAAACACTTTAACTGAAATTCAAACAAAGACTGAAAATATAAAACAGAAGCTAATTCAAAATATTAATAGAAATAATCGTATAATATAATGTCAGATTGTGAGCATCAGTTTTATTGACATTGTGAGTGTGTTGTTTGATGAGGACGGGGTCTGAGACGCTGGACGTGAGCCCTCCTGAACCCACCAAAGAGAAAGAGAAACAAGGCTTCTTCAGATCCATGAAGAAGAAGAAGAAGAAGCCACAAACCGTGAGTGTGTGTGTGTGTGTGTTTAATGTATCACAGGTGATTGTGTGTGAGTGAATAGTAGAGTCTAAACCCAGTCCGTAAACGAGAGTCTGTCACCCGACTCAACCGCTACTCTGACATTTTAAACCGACAGCTCATCAATTCTGTTTTTATTTATTCCCCTTATTTCATTACAAACACACACGCTGTTATTGCTCTCTGTAGAAACAGCAGAAATGTAGAGTATTCACGCTGCGCTTTTCTATGACAAGATCTGTAAATCTCCAAAAAAGCAGCATAGAACCACCATAAAAGTCCTATTCTATTCTATTCTATTCTATTCTATTCTATTCTATTCTATTCTATTCTATTCTATTCCAAATCTTTTGAAGTCATATGATAGCTTTGTGTGAGGAATGGTCAAAAAGGGATTTGTCATTATATGAAACTTTTTAACAACATTTTTAGAATAATTTTTATGATTAATTATAAACTCTAATCAATATTAAATTGTTTCTAGAAAGTTAAAATCTCACTTTTTTGTGGGTTATTATTGTTAACAAAAAAACATAAAAAAAACATTGTCTTTACTTTCAATAAAATAAACATTAACTGAAATAAAATGAAACATAATATATATACTTATTTTATTTCAGGTAACATTTCTATTTTTAACTTGAATTACTAAAATAACTAAAACTAAAACGGAAATAAAATAAATAAAAAACATGTAGAAATACTTCAAAAAATAAATAAATAATTCACTAACATGTAAATGGAAAATATAACTAACTCACACTATTTAATTGGATTCATCATGATAAAAATTTATTATGAATATGATTCATATTTTAAAATGTACACCCTTTTAAAATTAAAACAATTGATTTATTTTATTTGTAATAATTAACTGTAAACCATAATCAGATACAAAGACATCATGAGAAGTGGAGTCGGGTGGCAGATCTCCAGTATTGAGTCTCAGTGTGAGTTTTGTGTCTCTTGTATTGCAGACAGACACTGAAGAGCAAGTTCCAGTAATGAGAAAAGCCCTCTTTCCTCTTTTTCACTCTCAGAGGAGCTTCACGAGGAGCTCCTCTGAGAGAGTGCGTCCCCTAGTGGCCACACCCATGGTATACACCAGTCTCCATACATACGCCTCTAACACGCCGCCAACTAAACCGCTAATCTCGCTGCATGAATTAACAACACTAATCGGTTGTGTTGAAGTGGGCTGGGTATTTGTCTCCTCATTGGTTGTCAGATCTGTATTGTCATCAGTCATCTGAGACTGACTCCACAAATGATGGACGCATGACTTCATATTTGCATTCTGTGATTTGCATGTGAAAGAATTTTCCATTTGATTGAGCAAATCCACAGAAGCAGACTGAAGTAAATCCATGAGGGTGAAACTGATGAAATCATGTTCCCCCAAAATCAAAAGAAAACAAAGAAATTAATAATTTTTTTGACATCATTTATGATATTTAAAAACATTTTCTCCCCAATTTCTCATTTCTGAAATAAAAAAAAAACACTATTGTAAAGTGTGAGTGATATGCAAGTGGTATTTAGGGCTTTTCACACTTGTAATGTAGAAGCAGGGTTAGCACCGCTTTAACCCCGGGTAAAGGATCGTTTCACACTTGTAATTCAGAAGCAGGGTTAGCACCGCTTTAACCCCGGGTAAAGGACCGTTTCACACTTGTAATGTAGAAGCAGGGTTAGCACCGCTTTTAACCCCGGGTAAAGGATCGTTTCACACTTGTAATGTAGAAGCAGGGTTAGCACCGCTTTAACCCCGGGTAAAGGATCGTTTCACACTTGTAATTCAGAAGCAGGGTTAGCACCGCTTTTAACCCCGGGTAAAGGACCGTTTCACACTTGTAATGTAGAAGCAGGGTTAGCACCGCTTTTAACCCCGGGTAAAGAACCGTTTCACAGTTGTAATTCAGAAGCAGGGTTAGCACCGCTTTAACCCCGGGTAAAGGACCGTTTCACACTTGTAATTCAGAAGCAAGTTTAGCACCGCTTTTAACCCTGGGTAAAGGACCGTTTCACACTTGTAATGTAGAAGCAGGGTTAGCACTGCTTTTAACCCCGGGTAAAGAACCGTTTCACACTTGTAATTCAGAAGCAGGGTTAGCACCGCTTTAACCCCGGGTAAAGGACCGTTTCACACTTGTAATTCAGAAGCAAGTTTAGCACCGTTTTTAACCCTGGGTAAAGGACCGTTTCACACTTGTAATGTAGAAGCAGGGTTAGCACTGCTTTTAACCCTGGGTAAAGGACCATTTCACACTTGTAATTCAGAAGCACTTTAGCACCACTTTTAACCCTGGGTAAAGAACCGTTTCACACTTGTAATGTAGAAGCAGGGTTAGCACCGCTTTTAACCCCGGGTAAAGGACCATTTCACACTTGTAATTCAGAAGCAGGGTTAGCACCGCTTTTAACCCCGGGTAAAGGACCGTTTCACACTTGTAATTCAGAAGCAGGGTTGTCACCACTTTTAACCCTGGGTAAAGGACCGTTTCACACTTGTTATGTAGAAGCAGGGTTAGCACTGCTTTTAACCCTGGGTAAAGGACCATTTCACACTTGTAATTCAGAAGCACTTTAGCACCACTTTTAACCCTGGGTAAAGAACCGTTTCACACTTGTAATGTAGAAGCAGGGTTAGCACCGCTTTTAACCCCGGGTAAAGGACCATTTCACACTTGTAATTCAGAAGCAGGGTTAGCACCGCTTTTAACCCCGGGTAAAGGACCGTTTCACACTTGTAATTCAGAAGCAGGGTTATCACCACTTTTAACCCCGGGTAAAGGACCGTTTCACACTTGTAATGTAGAAGCAGGGTTAGCACCGCTTTTAACCCCAGATAAAGGACCGTTTCACACTTGTAATTCAGAAGCAGGGTTATCACCACTTTTAACCCCGGGTAAAGGACCGTTTCACACTTGTAATGTAGAAGCAAGTTTAGCACCGCTTTTAACCCCGGGTAAAGGACCGTTTCACACTTGTAATGCAGAAGCAGGGTTAGCACCGCTTTTAACCCCGGGTAAAGGACCGTTTCACACTTGTAATGCAGAAGCAGGGTTAGCACCGCTTTTAACCCCGGGTAAAGGACCGTTTCACACTTGTAATGCAGAAGCAGGGTTAGCACCGCTTTTAACCCCAGGTAAAGGACTGTTTCACACTTGTAATTCAGAAGCAGGGTTAGCATGACCTAAACCTAGGGTAAACTAGTTCAAGTGTGAAAAGCCCTCTTGTGTACTGATTTTAGCTTATGCTGCTTTTAATTTAAAAAAATCATGTTAAATCTGTATTATAGAAATAAGACTTTTTGGTGAGATATTAAGAATACAATATAAAAAACGTAAAGCTGTAAATTTCTGCAAAGCTGCTTTGAAAAGTATTGTGAAAAGCGCTGCATAAATAACCTTGAATTTAATTGAAAACATTTTGAATAAAGTGGTGGAATGATTTTATCCGGAGTCATCTGGAATCAGGAATCAGATTTCTTGGATCTGGTGATGGTGAATATGATGATGTTGTGTGAAACGCCATCAGTATTTTACTGTGTCTAATCTGGTTCATAATAATAATAATCATCATCATCATCATAATAAAAAGTTATATAAAAGGTGCATTGTGTAATATTTAGGAGGATCTGTTGACAGGAATGCAATATCATATACATAAGTATGTTTTCAGTGGTGTGTAAAGACCCTACATAATGAACCGTTATGTTTTTATTAGCTTAGAATGAGTCATTTCTATTTACACACACCACAGGTCTCCTGTTTCTACAGTGGCCCTGAATGGACAAACGCGTTTTGTCACCATGTTGTTCTTCGTGCAAAGAAGCGAGCTAAAGTCAGCGAATAAAACACTGACACAATGATGAACAAGTTACAATAATATTCACTATAACATATCGTTTTACTGAATAATTAAGTAAACCTAGTTTCTTTACCTTTGTAAAGAAACCTCATTGCTTAACTGTCTACTCTCTGCTGTCTGAGACGACGACATCACTTCCTGTCGGCCACCGTAACTTCTGTTTGGGTGCACTTCGCAACCTCACCACTAGATGCCGCTAAAAACCACACACTGCACCTTTAAGAAGAAGAATCGGGATATTTGTAAAATCAACCCATGTTAGAAAAAATGATTATGCTTCTCTCCTGGGCTGTCGCTCTCTGTTATTTTGGCTGTTAGTTGTAATATTTAAATGTGTGGATGATTGACAGCTCTGTAACGCGTGTGATTGGTCAGGTGCCGAGCGAGGGCCCGGATCCGGTGCTGATAAAGTCGTCGTCGCGCTCGTACGGACACCAGGGCAGCAGACATCGCACTCGCAGCCGGGACCGGGAGCGCAGCCGGGAGAGAGAGAGAGAGCAGGATCAGGAGCGAGAGCGGGACGCTGACTGGCCTATAGAGAGAACACCTGACACACACTCTCAGGTACAGATGACCTCGCACCCTTACATTCAATTCACGTTTGTTTGTATAGCGCTTTTCTCAATACACATCGTTTCAAAGCAGCTTTACAGAAAATGCATTACAAGTCCACGTTACAATTTAGAGAGATCTGTTATCAGAGGAAAGTTATGTACATATACAAAAATCACAGTTAGCCAAACATTTATTAATTTAAACAATGTAGTAATTTTATGCAGAAACAATGAGCTCTTTACATTCATGGATATCAATAGTGAGTGACTAAGCCCTATCCGGACGGGACTTGTGTAACATAGAGAGGAGGGGTAAAGTCATTATCACCAGAGCTTCTCTGTGACTTTAGTCCCGTCTGAATGTGCATCTCAGTGATCATGACGGACAATGTCAGTAAAGATTACAGCGACTTTTACCTTCAGTAAAACGGTCTGGAAAAATTACCTCAGGCGATAACTCATTAAATAATGCGATATTCGATATGTGATGTGATGATGCTTAAAGGGATACTCCACTTTTTTTAGAAATAGGCTAATTTTACAGCTCCCCCAGAGTTAAACAGTTGAGTTTTACCGTTTTCGAATCCATTCAGCCGATCTCCGGGTCTGGCGGTACCACTTTTAGCATAGCTTAGCATAGATCATTGAATCGGACATGACCATTAGCATCTGTCTCAAAAAAATGACCAAAGAGTTTCGATATTTTTCCTATTTAAAACTTGACTCTTCTGTAGTTACATCGTGTACTAAGACCGACGGAAAATGAAAAGTTGCGATTTTCTAGGCTGATATGGCTAGGAACTATACTCTCATTCCTGCGTAATAATCAAGAAACTTTGCTGCCGTACCATGAGTGCAGCAGGCGTAATGATATGACGCAGCGTTTTGCGTCTCATTTTTTTGAGAGAGATGCTAATGGTCATGTCCGATTCAATGATCTATGCTAAGCTATGCTAAAAGTGGTACCGCCAGATAGGCTTGGGCGGTATTCGAATTTTGAAACCGTCAAACCGCCTCCCTATTTTACCGGGGTATACGGTATTACCGTGACTAATTAAAAATTATGACATAATGGGCTCAGACGGCGTCACCAAACTGTTGGCTTGTGCCTACACCATTCAGAAACTGAATGCCAGATCGGACAAAAAAACAACAACAAAAAAATCAAGCCCAACCCCTGCACGTTGTGTCTGAGTCAGGCCGACGGCATTAACTGTTATTATGAGCGGAGCCCACCATTATTCAACATAATATCTGTGTGCGTGCAACAAGCAAGAAGTGCCTTTGTAATCCGGTGACGCGTGTCCATTGATTTTTATTAATAAAACTTTTCTGCAAAGATGGAAGTTGACGATCGCATCTCTGTAGTGAACGCGCCTATAGAGAGAAATGCACATCATTACACAATCAGAGAGTGGCCTTTTTCTTTTCGTTTTGAATTGTTTCGTTTAAAGAAATTGACGATCGGCATCTGAACGCTATAGAGAGACATGCACATCATGGATTACAGAGAGTAGGCTAGTCTATTTATTTTCGTTTTGAATGGTTTCGTTTACTGAAATTGACGATCGCATCTCCGTATAACGCGCGCCTAGAGAGAAATGCACATCGTGGATTACTTAGCCTAATCAGTGAGTAGTAGCCTATTTCTTTCGTTTTGAATTGTTTCGTTTAAAGAAACTGACGATCGCCATCTCTGTATGAACGCGCCTAGAGAGAAATGCACACCATTGATTAATCAGACTATATTTCTTTTCGTTTTGAATGGTTTCGTTTACTGAAATTGACGATCGCATCTCCGTATGAACGAGAGAAATGCACATCATGGATTACTTAGCCTAATCAGTGAGTTGCCTATTTCTTTCGTTTTTAATTGTTTCGTTTAAAGAAATTTCAAGCTTTATTTATTTGTCATGTCTGTGAGGCATAGCCTTTTTTATGAGATTTCAATGCAAGTGACAGCGGCATGCCCATCATGTCATGATTATATTAAATCCAGGCAATTTTGGTTGATGAAAACTTTATAAAAATTTAGATACAATTTATACAAAACGAAATTCGTTTTAAAGAGGCCTTTTACAAAACTAAATTTATTGAAGTGGTCAAATCGTCTGACTCCCGATGCATCCCATCTTATTTGTGCTGTTCACTTTTCATAATCAACAAAGATGGAAAAAATAACATTATAATATTTTAACAAATACGAAACTTAATGCGCTTATGTATCCTGGCAGCAGTGAGTGGGCGGTTGTTTCGGAGATGCGACATTAGGTTAGAGGTGTTTACATCTCTCGCGGTCACCTTTTTATTGCACAATTTACAAATTGCCTCGTCAGTATTTACCGCCTCTCCCTTCTCATTCGGTTGGAACCAGAAATATTGCCAAACTGCAACCACACATAAGCATTTTTTAGGCAATAAATAAATTATATTTTATAGGCTATATAAGTGCCGGTAATGACGGTATTGAAACTGATACCGGTGCTATTTTAAGATCCCGCGGTATCCGATATTACCGTAATACCGCCCAACCCTACCGCCAGACCCGGAGATCGGCTGAATGGATTCGAAAACGGTAAAACTCAACTGTTTAACTCTGGGGGAGGTGTAAAATGAGCCTATTTCCAAAAAAAGTGGAGTATCCCTTTAAAGTGTGTGAAATAAACTTAATTATCTTTAAAATATATTTAAAATGATATAACCTACATACGTGTTTCACATTCTTTTTGTGACAAGAAAACATCCCTACAGCTTCTGAAAGTGAACATCAGTGTTTTACTGTAGCGTAAGAAGTGTTATAGTAACATCAGTGTAAACCACAGGGTTCAGGTTATCCTACATTAGGGTTATTAAAAAACAGAAACTGAATAATCAAATGTAAAAATGAAACACTGCTTAGTTTTCACCTTATAAATTAATTATAAACTGATTCTTATTAAAGCTACAAAAGTGATTCAGCCGAGAGAGTGAGTGATTTTCTCTTTGTCTTTTCTTCATGACCCGTTATTGCAAGCCGTTGCGATATGCATATTAAGATTTATACATTTGCGATATTTAATCATTTAGATATATTGTTCAGCCCTATTCTCAGGTAATGCTAATCCCGTGCGAATAGACCCGCTGTAAATATGTACGTAAATATTCCATCATTTCCAGTTTAAAAGTAGTTTTCCGCGGTTTTTCAAGTATGGAGACGCTTGATAAAGCATCAGTTGTGTTCTAGACGCTGGAACGAGTCTGTGGCAAAACTCAAGTGTTTCACACACACCATCAGATCAGAGAGAAGATCGACAGCACTCGTTAGAGGCACGAAACATCTTTTAGCGTTAGATAAGAGCCTATTACCAACACAATCCAATAAAAGTTCATTAATACATCGCTCGACCGGACACTGTTTTATATATATAAATATAGGTTATATGTGTTTGCGCACGTGATATCAGGAAGCAGCGTAACACACACACACATGACGACAGGAGTGACGGCGGTGTGTAACTCGAGTTACTCTCCCACTTCTGCTGGTTTACTGAGATCTCTTATCCCGTGCGAATTAGCCATTAATATTACAGACGTCCTGTGGTAAAACTACACTCCATCTACCCTGGTAAAGCTAATCCCGTCCCAATAGGGCTTAAGAGTCATATTAGTGAGATTCTCCTGTATTTGATCATAATTTGATTGAATTACTGCAGCCATGATCAATCAAAAATATGAACAAACTTCTATTAAATGAAATTGTGTTTGTGGGTGAACAGTACAATGTGAAACGCAGTTTATTTAAATTTAAATAATTTATTAAATTTATATAATTTATTATTTTTTACAGAATTTTTTTTAAATTATTAAATTAATAATTTAATTTATTACAGAAATTAAACAAGGAAGAAAAGTTATTTGATCAAATAAATACAGTGAAAACAGTAATATTGTGAAAAAAGCCAGTCTTCAGTGTCACATGATCCTTCAGACATCACTCTAATATGATGATTTCATACTCAAGAATCATTTATGATTATTATTAATGTTGAAAATATTTTTGTCGAAACATTTGTTTTCATGATTCTTTGATGAATAAAAAAGTTCAACAGCATTTATTTGAAATTGAATCTTTTGTAACATTATAAATGTCTTTACTGTCACTTTTGATCAGTTAAAATGCATCTTTGCTGAATAAATGTATTAATTTCTTTAAATAAAAATAATATCTTACTGACACCAAACTTTTGATGGCATATACTGTATATAGAAAGTACATATTATTACAGAATATATATAATTATACATAATTTTAATTAATGTTTTTCTGAGAATATTACCCATAAACGTCATTATAAACAACGCATGGGCTATTTCAATAAAAAAATATAATAATTTACAGTTACATCACATAATGATGCAATTTAAAACTAAATTATTAATTATATACGTTTATTATAGTAGGCTTACATTTTTATCAATATTAAATTACATTTAATGTTTGAAACAACACCTGGAATTGTTAAATGACTCTCACCAGCTCGTTCTGGAAAACCTACACAGTATTAATGTTTATTAATAGTACACTTGTGTGGTTACAGCTCAGTGTGTTATATAATCAAAAGATTCAGTTTGTGACTTTATAAATTATGCATTAAATTACATATAAATTATTAAGTTATATATGAATTATATACATGTTTAAATAAACTGTATATAAACAATGCATTAAATTATAAATATAAATATATAAATATAAATAAATTATATAGGCTATAAATTAATATATAAAATTGTATGTAAATTATATAAATATAGGAATAATTATAAAGTATATAACAAGATTCAGTTTTTGATTTTGATTATGCATTAAATGAAATCTAGACAAATTATATATCAATTATAAAAAGACATTCAAAAGACATAAAAAGACAAGGTGTATATAACGATTCTGTCTTTCATTTGAATAAATAATGCATTAAATTACATAGAATTTATATATATAGCCAAATATAAGAGCAACTTTGCAGAATCAGATAATGTGTCATATTATGTGTAATTAATAAAAATAATTGTGCAATAAATTAAATTTAAACAAATTATATATAAATTATATTAAAACAAAGTTTTTGATTTTTATAAATTGTGCATTAAATTGCATTTTTTTAAATATAAATTAGGTCAATTAAATTACATTTAAATAAATGTAATTAAATTCAGTTTTTGATTTTCTTTTTTGCATTAAATTACATACAAATAGGTTATATATAAATTATATAAAAACATTCAGTTTTTAATTTTTTAGAAATTTAAAATTAAATCTAAAAACATTCAGTTTTTGATTTTTATAGATTTTGCAGTAAATTACATATAAATAAATTATGTAAATTATATAAATATGGGAATAATTGTAAATTATTTATAAATATATCAATTATTAAATTAATTACACAAATTAAATTACAAATTAAATGAAATAAAAAGTGCATATATATATATATATATATATATATATATATATATGTGTGTGTGTGTGTGTGTGTGTGTGTGTGTGTGTGTGTGTATATATATATATATATATATAAATATAAAGATTTATGTTAATAAATTACATATTATATATAAAGCCAAATATAAGAGCAACTATGTAGAATCAGATATGTATCATATTATGTGTACTTAATAAATATATGTATCAGATTAAATGTATAAATTACATATAAATGACATAAAATCTAATATCTATCTAATAAATGCATATAATCAATAATAAGTGTGTTTTGTCTCAGCCTCTGAGGTCGTTGAGGAAGCTTCTTCATCTCACCACCTCCTCCTCCTCCTCCTCCAACCAGACCTCAGCAGATCTCCACTACCCTCCTCCTCCTCAGTCCTCCTCTAAACCCGGGAGCTTCATGCAGGCCAAGAGTCGGCAGGCCTCGTACGCGTCGGCCCCGGGGCCCCTGGAGTCCGGCTGGCACTCCAGCGCTCTGGGCCGTCCCGAGGGAAACCCGTATCCCGAGCAGCTCACCTCCAAACCGGGCTTCGCTCGACACTTTCGCTCGCGTTTGCCAAACCTGAATGACCTTAAAGAGACTGCGCTGTGAACAGCGCCCCCTAATGGGCCTTTCCTTCTAATGAATTAAAGGGATAGTTCACCCAAAAATTAAAATTAGCCCATGATTTACTCTCCCTCAAGTCATCCTAGGTGTATATGACTTTCTTCTTTCAGACGAATACAATCAGAGTTAGATTAAACAATGTCCTGACTCTTCCAAGCTTTAGAATGGGAGTGAATGGCTGTTTCTGTTTTGAAGTCCATAAAAGTGCATCTATCATCATAAAAGTGCATCTATCCTATCCATCATAAAAGTGCATCTATCCATCATTAAAGTGCATCTATCCATCATAAAAGTGCATCTATCCATCATAAAAGTGCATCTATCCATCATAAAAGTGCATCTATCCATCATAAAAGTGCATCTATCCATCATAAAAGTGCATCTATCCATCATAAAAGTGCATCTATCCATCATTAAAGTGCATCTATCCATCATAAAAGTGCATCTATCCATCATAAGTGCATCTATCCATCATAAAGTGCTCCACACTGCTCTGGGGGGTTAATAAAGGCCTTCTGAAGCGATGTGTTCGCGTAACAAAAATATCCATATTTTCATAACCAATATAACTCTGATTATATTCGTCTGAAAGAAGAATGTCATATACACCTAGGATGACTTGAGAGTGAGTAAATCATGGGCTAATCTTTATTTTTGGCTGAACTATCCCTTTAAGGGTAGGCCTATATGTCCCCATCTTTATTTATTTTTTGGCTTTTTTTAGTTTTTAATATTTGATAGCACTTCTTGTATGATTTATGTAATTACGGTACTTTTTGTTATTGGATTACTACAGTAAAGAAGATTATATAGCTCTATGTAAATGGGAATATATATATATATATATATATATATGAATATATATATAAATGTATAGCACTGTACGTGCAGGCTTTAGTTTCTACTCTGGTTGTAGTATATATATATTATCTGATTCTGCATAACAGCTCTTATATTTAGCTAAAAAGTAGAGATGACAGTATTGACATTCATTTTATAGTTCTAGAATAAGACTACAGTAGATATTATGACTTTGTCTTTGAGTATTTTCTGTTTACAATTCAGTGAATATCAGTAGATATTAAGAATAACAGTAATTAATGGTAAGAATGCGTACGTTTGCGTGATTCTGTGTACGTTTGCCTCCCAGATGGCGCACGTATGTTGCTTTAAACGTCACATTTGTGTATTAATTCATCGTGAACGTCATTGTCCGGATGAAAGCGTACGTGCGCTGTCTGGGTTTGGTGTGGGTCTTTTGTTAGTCTGTACAAATCATATACAAAGCCTTTTAAATGAGAATTGAAGCAAAAACATCGACCAAATCTGACCAAATCATAGGAGATGGTGTGGCGCCTCCTGCTGGCCATCGAGATCCACTGCAAAAAAACACAAATCCAAGCATATGATGCCTTTTCATTTTTAAAGCAAGTTTACTTTTTACTAAATCTACCAGTCTTTGATTCCCTCAGGTATAGAGTTCTCTGAACACTGCAAATACACTTTTACATGCAATATCTGGATATCAGATGTCGAAGCTCTTCAGATCGTTTAATGTTTCTGTTTAGGGAAATAGAGCCAGTGTGTGTTCACGAGGAGGAGATATAATAATAATAATAATAATAATTCATTAATTTTATGCAATATGTAATTTCACATTCGCCAGATAATCCTTCTAAATAAAGATCAAGGTACCTGGAGGCGTATTGTGCCCTCTCAGCGTGTTTTTGCGTGTATGTGCTTTTATGATTCATATGTCAGTCGAGTACATGAGATGTCAAACGCCAGGATCTCCTGGAAAACATGATTACGCATCAGCCATATGCATCTCATCTGGTTTTCAGATATAGCCCAGCTAACAGGGAATGTTCTCAGAGAGTTATTATCTAATGTTCTGGAGAGTTATGAACAAAACCTTCTTAACAGAACATTATCTGCTGTTTAATAATCTTCTCAAAACATTATTTATTCAGCATTCATGGAATGTTTTTTTTTAAATGTTACATTTGAATGTTCTCTGAACATTCTAAAATGTTTCCATAATGTTTGTAGAATTATCGAACGGAACGTTCCCTGAACATTCACAGTTAAACGTTCAGAGAACATTCTAAAATTATGTTTTTTTTTTAAAGATTAATGGATATGTTAGCAAAACATTCTTAGAGAATATATTTGTTAGCTGGGATGTAGAGCTGCACGATTCTGGAGAAACTGAGAATCACCATTTATGTTGTTTCAAATCGAGATTCTGAAAAACTAAACAAAATAACGTCGTTTACTAGAGGTTCTGATTAAATGTTAATTGCTGCAGTCTCTTTAAAAATGTTTAATTGATTTGAATGAATTGATTTTAAATGATTCAATGACTTTCATTACTGGATGAATCAGCGTTTTTGAACGAACACTGAAACGCTTAAAGGGTTTTAACAGTCACTTGTCGCCACCTACTGGTGTAACGCTGTAATTGAGACAATCTTTATTGATTTCCTCTATATTGATACTGTTGACATCAGTGTTCATATCTGAACTATAAACTGTTATCCCAGTATTTCTGTGATGATTTGATTTATTGTAAACATCGATGCTGTATGCTTGAAAAGACTGTGTGTGAAGCTGTTTATATCTATAGGCTACTATACATGACACCGGTTCTCTCTGGATCAGAACACAGATCTGAATGTTCCTCGGACTCACCAAGAGGTTTAATAGACGGAGGAATAAGATCCGTGGGTGTTTGAATCGAGATCGCGATCTTTTATCTATTAATCGTGCAGCTCTACTGGGATGTAGTAGGGAATTAGATTATGGAGAATATTGATCATAAATCTGACTAATATCAGTCAGTGTCCGCTGGTCCATCACTGTTGATTCATCCGTCTCTTCTACTGTCACTCGCTTCATGATGGAAGGTGTTTTACTCTATAATCATGTGTTTCTTCGACTACAGACGAGTTCAGATGATGATGATCTCATTTAAATAAATCCATGAATGAATAAAAGAAAAAAGTAAATCAAACATGAACTGTCCTTTAGCACTTCTTGGTCTTTGGAAAAACACGTTTGATTGGAGATACAGGAGTGGAGAACAATGTACACCACACTCGCACTCGCGCGCACACACACACACACACACACACACTATTTTTTATAAAAATATCGTACATTTTCCGAGAGTAGGAAAAAAGTTTGTTACACAGCGATGTCCGTTTACCGCGAATGAACGATTTACAGAAAATGCCATTAGATTAAAGTTAAACCATAAAATCTCAGAGTGTTTCTGTGTTACAGTGAATCACTGCTGGAATAATGAGAGTCACAGCAATTCAATTCAATTCACATTTATTTCTGTCGCGCTACACATCGTTCACAGCAGCTTCACAGAAAATACAGGAGTGTCTGTTATCAGACTGTGTTCAAGCACACACAGATCTCACAGTTAGAGAACATCATATGTTCATCTTAGGCGGAAACAATGAGTTCATTGAAGTAATTACCGTTACGGTTATTGCAGGGTGGAGTTCAGTGCACGGACTGTTTGATCTTATTTCAAAGCATATTCCTTCTTGAAATGGTGAATAAGCGTGTGTTTATCATGCTACTGCTGCGTCTGGACTTGGTCTGATCTCTTTGGTCTCCTCCTCAATCTGAAGCCTGATCGCTTGTATTTCTCGAAGCTTCTCGAAAGGGTCTGTGTCAAAAACCTGAGCGCAAAATCTTTTGACCACTTCAAAATACTCTATCATGAACTCTTTCTGCCGCTTGCTCCTCTCGGACTGAGGTGCTTCTCCTTCTTCTGCTTCTCCTCTTCTTTCTTCTGCTTCTCCTTCTTCCGCTTTTCCTTTTCCTTCTGCTTTTCCTTCTTCTGCTTTTCCTTCTTCTGCTTCTCCTCTTCTTTCTTCTGCTTTTCCTTTTCCTTCTGCTTCTCCTTCTTCCGCTTTTCCTTTTCCTTCTGCTTTTCCTTCTTCTGCTTCTCCTCTTCTTTCTTCTGCTTTTCCTTTTCCTTTTCCTTCTTCTGCTTCTCCTCTTCTTTCTTCTGCTTTTCCTTCTTCTGCTTTTCCTTTTCCTTCTTCTGCTTCTCCTCTTCTTTCTTCTGCTTTTCCTTCTTCTGCTTTTCCTTTTCCTTCTTCTGCTTCTCCTCTTCTTTCTTCTGCTTTTCTTTCTTTTGCTTTTTCTTTTCCTTCTCCTTCTGCTTTTCCTTCTGCTTTTCCTTTTCCTTCTTCTGCTTTTCCTCCTTCTGCTTTTCCTTCTCCTCCTTCTGCTGGCTGCAAATCTAGAAAAAGATGTCAATAGTTAGATTTAGGATAATAACGAGTAGACTAATTTCATTATGAGTAGCAATATGAGTGTCTATAGCAGAAGATCATATTTACCATCGGCGATGTCTGCATTAATCAAGGGCGAATTCACTACAAATAAAACATGACATATTCAGTTAATAATTAAAAATATAAGCATAGAAATGGCAGAAAATGTGCAGACACGGTCTTACATAATTGAAAGACTCTGTTTAAGGCGTTCTGGTCCATCCATGCACCGTTTCTTGAGGCTGTTAAAAAATTAAAACATTTAGTAAACGCTTTATATTCAGTGTTGTGTAGGTTTCTACAAAACATAATGAATTACTATAGCTACTGTAGCTATAAATCTCATGAAATTCAACAATACAAGGACGGCATTACAATTTTTAATTTTATTAAATAAACAAAATACAGTTGCATGAATTATTCTTGACCAATAGGATGGTCACATTAAAACATATAATTTAGCATTAGACGTTAAATCCTCTAGTTTTGCATAAATTGGTCTGTAGTCTAGAACACAATTATCAGGAGTAACTGTAATTAAATGAAGAAAACTGAACATATTCCTGCTTAAAATGAAGAATAAAAAGCTTCCTCATCATCATCATCATCACACCGGTGCATCTGAATACCTTTTAATTTCTTGATCTCCATCAAACGCTGATGCCAGATTATCCGTGATTCCTCAAGCATCGACACAATGAGACGCGAGCGTATTCTGTCCGCGTCCACTCTTCTCGTGAGTTCGCGGAGCCGTTCCCAGTCCTCCTTCATGTGAACCCCAGACGGAGATTCTTCTGGTGTCGTTCTGTCTCTCACGGACTCCTCGACTCGATCGCTGATCCCAGATGAAGACGACGCTTCACACACACTCTCAGCACACCGGTCTGTGAAGAAGAAGAGTTAGCAGAACTCAAGGTCAAAGGTAACCGGTAACAAGCAGCTTTTAATGTTGTTTATGTGTCTATGTGGTGTTCCTAATATGCTTTAAGACAAACCATGTGTAAATTCAAAAGTCAACATCATTGCTTGCTTTTCTGTAGGCTAATATAGTATTATTAATAAGGTGTGTACAGAATCTGATCATTTAATATGACTAGCCTACATTAAGCCGATAAGCGTTTTTCACATTAAAGGGATAGTTCACCCAAAAATGAAAATTAGCCCATGATTTACTCTCCCTCAAGTCATCCTATATGACATTCTTCTTTCAGACGAATACAAACTGAGTTATATTAAAAAATGTCCTGGCTCTTCCAAGCTTTATAATGGGATAATGGGAGTTAATGGCTGTTTCTGTTTTGAAGTCCATAAAAGTGCATCTATCATCATAAAAGTGCATCTATCATCATAAAAGTGCATCTATCATCATAAAAGTGCATCTATCATCATAAAAGTGCATCTATCCATGATAAAAGTGCATCTATCCATCATAAAAGTGCATCTATCATCATAAAAGTGCATCTATTCACAATAAAAGTGTGTGTGTGTCTGCCAGATGGCCATCCGCATCGATTTACGCCATAAGAGAAACACTTGAACTTAACGCACAACGTAATGACGGCAATTGATGCCTCTCGCAGTTCAAACACACGGGACTGAGCAACTGCGTCCAACATTATTACACAAATGTATCGCTTCAGACGGCCTTTATTAACCCCCCAGAGCAGTGTGGAGCACTTTTATGATGGATAGATGCACTTTTATGATGATAGATGCACTTTTATGATGATAGATGCACTTTTATGATGATAGATGCACTTTTATGATGGATAGATGCACTTTTATGATGGATAGATGCACCTTTATGATGGATAGATGCACTTTAATGATGATAGATGCACTTTTATGATGATAGATGCACTTTATGATGATAGATGCACTTTTATGATGATAGATGCACTTTTATGATGGATAGATGCACTTTAATGATGGATAGATGCACTTTTATGATGGATAGATGCACCTTTATGATGGATAGATGCACTTTTATGATGGATAGATGCACCTTTATGATGGATAGATGAACTTTAATGATGATAGATGCACTTTTATGATGATAGATGCACTTTTATGATGGATAGATGCACTTTTATCATGGATAGATGCACTTTTATGATGGACAGATGCACTTTTATGATGGATAGATGCGCTTTTATGATGGATAGATGCGCTTTGATGGACTTTCCATTCACTCCCATTCTAAAGCTTGGAAGAGTCAGGACATTTTTTAATATAACTCTGATTGTATTCGTCTGAAAGAAGAATGTCATATACACCTAGGATGACTTGAGGGAGAGTAAATCATGGGCTAATTTTCATGTTTGGGTGAACTATCCCTTTAAGTGTTTCAGGATGCCCCCAGAAATCGGGACAAAAGGCTTGGCAAGGAATGTAATAATCTTACCGTCGGTTGTGTCTTTCTCTGGAGCCTTCACAGGTGAAGCATCGGTGTGACTCCCGCTTCTCCTCTTCCTCATCGGTTCATCAGTGTGACTCCCGCTTCTCCTCTTCCTCATCGGTTCATCAGTGTGACTGTCGCTTGTCCTCGCAGTCTTCCAGTCTTCCGGGTCTTCTTGAGTCGGATTCATAAAGCCAGGCTGCAAATCTAGAAAAACATGGCAACAGTTAGATTTAGCATAATCAATATGAGTGGCTTATTACAGAAGATATTCCTATTTACTGCTATCATCTCTTCACTACAAATACAAATATGACTAATTCAGTTGTAAATAAATGCCAGAAAATGTACAGATTGACACTGTCAAAGGCGTTTAGGCCTGTTAAAGATTAAAACATTTGGTAACCGCTTCATATTCAGTGTTGGGTAAGTTACACAAAAAGTCATTAATTACTAGCTGTAACATCTTGATACACTTGTAACTCTTGAAATGTGTAAATACTCTCTCTAAAAAGTAACGTGTTACTAATTACTTTCTAAATCGCAAGCAATCAAACAATACAAGGACGGCTGCAAATATTAATTCTATCAAATAAACAATATACAGTTACATGAATTATTTTTGAACTGAACAAAAGGAAGAGGGTCACATCAAAACAAATCCACTAGTTTTACATAGAATTGTTCTGTAGTCTAGAAAACTAAACTTCTTTTCCAAGGGAAAAAGAAAATAAACTACTACTGTAATTAAATTAGTTAAGTAGCCTAATTACACCAAACACTGTTTATATTTTTCAGGGTTTCTTAAGAAAGTCTTAAAAAGTCTTAATTCACCCTTCCACAAAAGAAGGCCTAAAAAAGGCCTTTAAATTCATAAAGTCATGGCATTAAATGTTGTATGCATTGCAAAAAACCTCTGAAGCCAGTTATTCAGTCAATCCATTATAGTGGAAATAATAGAGAGAGACATTGTTTTATTGTACCTGTTTGCAATCTGATCATTTAAAGACACTAAACTCTGAACGTTTTTAGTCCAAGGATCCAGTAAGTGAAAGCGTTAATGCATCGAGTCCGAAACAGAGAAACATCAGAGATGGCGGAGAGAAGAGAGACTCGCGTCCAGTTTTCAGACATTATTCCGTTATTAATCCATAATCCATTATTATCAGTGTATTTAGCTTTAAAAAACAAACACCTCTCTCATATTCACAGACTGTTTCTGAGGTTTCACAGCTGAAACACAGACTGAGGAGACAGAACTCACATCAGACTGACCGGCAGATCAAATCATCGTCTGATGTCTGAGCTTTATGATGGTGAACTACGACTCTCGGCTCAGGGACAATCAATCATGTAGAAGATTCTTTACTGTTGATTCTCAGAGGAGCTTCACAATGGACCTTCAGTTGAAACACCTTGAGGGAACATCTATAGTTTTATTCTCACCAGAACATCAATAACACCATAGGAGCATCAGACTGGCTTTGGTGAGAACACAACTTTAGATGTTTCCTCGAGGTGTGAAACGGCCCATTGTGAAGCTCCTCTGAGAATCAACAAAGAATCTTTTACACTTCATATTCATGTCATTTTGTATGTCCAGTAAATGCATCTTGATTTAAAGGGATAGTTCATCCAAAAATGACAATTCTGTCATCATTTACTCACCCTCAAGTTGTTCCAAACCTGTATGAGTTTCTTTGTTCTGCTGAACACAAAGGAAGATATTTGGAAGAATGTTTGTAACCAAACAGATCTCGGTCCCCATTGACTTCCATAGTAGGAAAAAAATATACTATGGAAGTCAATGGGGACCGAGATCTGTTTGGTTACAAACATTCTTCCAAATATCTTCCTTTGTGTTCAGCAGAACAAAGAAACTCATACAGGTTTGGAACAACTTGAGGGTGAGTAAACAATGATAGAATTTTCATTTTTGGGTGAACTATCCCTTTAAGAATCTTTAGACATTTTTATTTTTGCAGTGTTTGCAAGTTTTTTTGTTTTCCAAAAATGAATTAAAAAGTTATGGAAGCTTGTTTTCGCCACAGAATAAAAATAAAATCTGACTAATTTCCTTAATCTCACAATTCTTACCTTTTTTCTGAATTGCGTGATATAAACACAATCCTGAGAAAAAAATGAGTCCCCCTTAGAATTGGACTAAATAACTCACACGGAGAGAGAAAAAAGCTCACAATCGCGAGTTATAAAGTCATATTTGCCAGTTATAGAGTCAGAATTGCGTGATATAAACTCAAACCTGCGAGAAAACAGTTTATATCACGCATTTCTGCTCAAACTTGCTATTCTTACACTATAACTTGCAATTCCGACTTTAAAACTCAGATATGTGAGATAAAAATTCGCAATATATATTTTTAATTATTCCGTGGCAGAGCTTCCACAAAAAGTAGGCGAATGTAAAAATAGTTGTTTCAACCCATGTTGGGTCAAATATGGACAAACCCAACCGTTGGTTTAAAAATGTTTTATTAAATTTTAAACCCAGCGGTTGGGTTTGTCCATATTTGACCCAAACATGGGTTGAAACAACCCAGCATTTTTTTAGAGTGTTGTAAGTCGTGTAGGCTATATGTTGCTAGTGTTTCTCATTGTGTTTCTCCATAGACATGTACATTAGAGAACCTGATGTATTGAGTTCCCTTTAATTTATTCCGTAGGTTTCCTTTACTTGGTCTTAAAAAGGTCTTAAATGCACTTTCATGAAACCTGCATAAGCCCTGTTATCTAAAGAGATAGTACTTTTAAATCGTACTTACCATTAACATTGCCTTCCATCTTGAGCGTTGAGGATAATCGCTGAGAAACTGATGAGAGTTCAGAGGTCCCGTGTTGAGTGTGTTCCGGCTTTCTGCCCAGAAGCTTTTAAAGAGACTGTGAGACCCGTGTGTGTGTGTGTGTGTGTGAGAGAGAGATGGGAGGTGCTGCTGGAGTTCGCACATTAATGACTCAGCGGAACCGTTTACGACTTCAGAAGAGAGGGCAAATGGCTCATCCATGTCAAATTCTCACTATTAACTAGTTGCTTATTAGCATGAGAATTGGCCACAAAGAATGACCTAATAAACACGTTAAACTCCTGCACTCAATGCTGGGTTGTTTCAAGCCATGCTGGGTCAAATATGGCCAAACCCAACCGCTGGGTTACAACCGCATTACAAAACAAATGAAACGAACTGTTGGGTTTGTCCAAACTTGGGTTGAAACAAAACATTTTCCATTACTTTTTATGGAAGCTTGTTTCTGCCACGGAATAAAATAATTTTATAAGAGAAAATTTGCTTTTTATCTCACATTTCTGATTTTTTTCTCCTCATAATTGCGAGTTATAGAGTCAGAATTGCGTGATGACTTTTTTTCCTCACAGGTGTGAGTTTATATCACGCAATTCTGACTCTATAACTCGCAATTCTGACCTTTTTTTTTTTTTCTGCAAATGCCAGTTATTAAGTCCAATTCTGAGGGAAAAACGACAGATTTTTTTTCTCTCTCAGGATTGTGAGTTTATGTCACGCAATTAAGAAAAAAGTTCGCGGAAATTTTTTATTATTATTTTATTAATATTTTTTATTATTATTTTGTGGCGAAAACAAGCTTCGATAACTTTTTAATTTATAAAAAAATAGGCATAACTTGAATGCTCCCAACCACTAGAATATGGAAATAACCTTTACTGTACCTTCTTTATACACAGCAAAAACAAAAAAAAGCTCTTAAAATGTCTAAAGATTCTTAAATCAAGATGCATTTACTGGAGATACAAAATGACATGAATATGAAGTGTAACAGATTCTTTGTTGATTCTCAGAGGAGCTTCACAATGGGCCGTTTCACACCTCGAGGAAACATCTAAAGTTGTGTTCTCACCAAAGCCAGTCTGATGCTCCTATATGGAGTTATTGATGTTCTGGTGAGAATAAAACTTTAGATGTTCCCTCAAGGTGTTTCAACTGAAGGTCCATTGTGAAGCTCCTCTGAGAATCAACAGTAAAGAATCTTCTACATGATTGATTGTCCCTGAGCCGAGAGTCGTAGTTCACCATCATAAAGCTCAGACATCAGACGATGATTTGATCTGCCGGTCAGTCTGATGTGAGTTCTGTCTCCTCAGTCTGTGTTTCGGCTGTGAAACCTCAGAAACAGTCTGTGTATATGACGCCATCTCTGATGTTTCTCTGTTTCGGACTCGATGCATGAACGCTTTCACTTACTGGATCCTTGGACTAAAAACTTTCAGAGTTTAGTGTCTTTTAATGATCAGATTGCAAACGGATACAATAAAACAATGTCTCTCTATTATTTCCACTTTAATGGATTGAATAACCGACTTCAGAGGTTGAATATCAAGTTTTTGCAATGCATACATTTAATGCCATGACTTTATGAATTTAAGACTTTCTGCTCTGATTCAAGAGCCTCATTTGTGGAAGGGCGAATTAAGACTTTTTAAGACTTTCTTAAGAAACCCTGGATAATAAAAACAGTGTTGATGTAATTACATACTAACTAATTTAATTACAGTGGTAATTTATTTTGTTTATCCGTTGAAAAAGAAAAGGGATTATGGTTAGTTTTCTTACTTAAAGTACAGTTCATCCTGATGTAATTGCATTATAGACTAGAGACAGAAACGTTTTTTTTTCATGTCATTACATATAGAGCATAAGAAATTATAAAGTAAAAAGATATTTTACTCATATGTTATGCTATGTGCTCTGTAGTTGACACCAGGACTCAGCTGTTTGAAAAAATAAAAAGACATGTATCTCCATAAATATGAATCTCAACTAAAGATTTAACAGAATTAATTGATATACCGTTTTACTTTATGCATCATGTGGGGATAAAATAGCCATTAATGGGTTTGCATTTTAATGTGTTCTTGGGGCAACATGTAATGAAAAAAGAAGTGTAATAATGGGAGTAATAATTGGCGACATTTTTATAATATCTAATTTTTCATAGGAATATTGATCTATAATTTATTTTCCTATTCACTTGTTGTCTCCCGAAATTCCTGAAAATCCCATAACATTTTCCTGAGATGTTAATTTATGACAAACCATTTGAAAATGTGTCAGATTTAAATGATAATTTCAAAATATGATCATATTTCCATAAGAATGCTAAATTTGATGATTCAGTCAAGCTCACATCAGAATCGTTTACATATTCTGCTGTAAAGACAAGACAAAGCTCAGAGAGAGAGAGAGAGAGAGAGAGACAGAGAGAGAGAGAGAGAGAGAGATGCAACAATGAAGACCTTTACACAAACACTGATGCCTCAGGCTGTCCCCATTGATGGGGTTCTTATAATGTCTTTCTGATCACCATCATATCTTCACAGAAAGAAGTTCCTTGACAGTCATTAATGTTTCAGGATATAGGGTGACAGACAAGATTTGCCTTTATGCATTATGTCCTAAAATGATTGTGTCTTCCCTGAATTTGCCTTTGTTTAGCATCTGCACTGCCTACGGGTGCAAAGGGATCAGTCGTCATGCGTAGATGAACATACTGATGCGCTAATGAAATTACTCCTGAGACATTTCAGCGGTTTCAAAATACACAATAGGTCTCTGTGCATAAATAAATAAATAAAAATAAACAAATCATGTAATATAATTTCTAAGCTGTTTTGAACACACACACACACACACACACACACACACACACAGTTGGCTCCATAAAATTAACTAATCTCTAATTAGCTCAAAACTGTGCTTAGTCGTAGCCTACTAGATTTATACAAAAGATGAAATCAGCACTTTTGTCCATCCACATGAAACATGTCGACAAAGTTTGTCACAATGTTGTTTAAAGAAATCTGTGTGTGTTTTAAAAAAAATCAACAGGAAATATTTCATTTATCTGATAAAGATCTATTGCACGTATAAGATGAATATCATTTTTACTTTTCTTGCATCTCCCGAACTATCCTTAATCAGAGCGGAAACACACAGGGTGAAACCCTTTAATGAGGATGTACTATCGGTTATCTACTCAAAATATATGTCGAATTTTAAAACGTGAGCATTGTGTGTGTGTGTGTGTGTGTGTGTGTGACTGTGTTTGTGTGTGTGTGTGTGTGTGTGACTGTGTTTGTGTTTGTGTGTGTGTGTGTGTACGTGTGCAAATTTTTGTGTGTGTGTTTGAGTGTGTGTGTTCTGCCTATGAGTGTGATTGTCTGTGTCTGAGTGTGTGTATTGTGTGTGTGAGATTGTGTGCAAGGTTCCAACACCTTGGTTAACTTCAAATTCAAGGACTTTCCAGGTCCAGTACCCTCAAATTCAAGGACTTACAACAAACGTTGAGGTATCGTAGTTTCATGCGCGTGAACGTCATGGCAACGTATAAAATACCTCAACGCGGGAACTCATAAATGCGCGTAACTAAATCAAGCAAGCTAGTATGCATAGGCCATGAAGTGTTGGTGAAATAACACATTAGGGGACCGGAGTGAATATGGATTTTCCTCCAGAAAACTTCTTGCACAAAATAAATGTAAGCACTTTCAAGGACCTGCATCTATGAATGTTTATTTTCAAAAACTTTCCAGGGCCTTGAAAACATTTTTTCAGATTCACAAACTTTCAAGGATTTCAAGGACCCGTGGGAACCCTGTGTGTGTGTGTGTGTGTGTGTGTGTGTGTGTGTGACCAGGAACTGAGGGTGAAACAGGAATCACTATCAGCCGATGGTTCCTTAAAAAAGATAAAAATCTAAATGTGAATGATGTGATTGGATGTGATTGGCTGTTCACCAATCACCCATAACAATAACAGGGCATAGCTAAAACAACAGCCTGCAGAGTGGCGAAATGGTGATTAATGGCTCTATTCAGATGCACTAAGGCACACTGTGGAAGATAATGTGTGAAACCAGGTTAATGTCTTGTGTTAACTTGTTATTTTAACTGTTCATAAATCACCCATAACAATAACACAGCATTGGTAAAACAATACCATGAAAATTAGTGAAATGTCTCTATTCAGATGCACTTTATGGCACACTGTGGAAGATAATGAATTTAACGGCTTGTGTTAATATGTTGAGTTACTTGTAAATAGACCCATCTGAACTATCTAGTGGCCACTTCAAAAAAGGCAAAGTGTTTCTTTTAATTCTGAAATTTAAAAAAACATATACATTTGTTCATTTACCCTGATAGATTTGAAGTGCTCTCCTTCCTTTTCAAGCAAAGTAATTTTTTGTAAGCATTATGCCAGGCCTATAGTTATTGTCAATTTCATGACTATTTGTAATGCCAACTATGCTACTTTTTTGCTCTACTGTTAACAGGACATATATACTAGATGCTAGCACATCATATTAATTACTGCCAAATTATTTTGGTACACACACACACAACACAAAACCCTAACACATGTCGTTTTTGTTTTACTATGGACTATTGAAAAATAACAAACAAGTTTTCTAAAGACCTCGATTGCCAAAAAGGAAATCTTACCTGATATGAGTTTATTTTCGATCTCACGCCACAGTTCAGCTCGCCACCATACTGTCTATGCTCGCCACACGGTTGTCAAGTTTCGGTTGACAATACATTTTTCTGTAATGTCACACAAAGCCGGCATTTCCTGGATCATGCTGATCAATTCGTCTTCACTTGCCTCGTTCCAGGCGGCCATATGGGTCCCGCTTTATATTAAGTAGCCTAAATACTACGTGCCTCAAAAAATAAGTACAATGTACTTATTGTGTTGATGTTGTATTGTAAAACACTTTTGCTGCTGTTGAGGCGTGATACGGGACAGGCTCGGGACTGGTGAGGTTTAAGGGTGGGTTAAGGTGTAAGGGAAGGTCAACAGTAATTACAAATGTCATTACATAAATTAAAGGCATATTATATATGCAATATTTTTTTTTATTATATATGCAATATTCTATATAATTGTATATAGACAATATTAGTACAATGTAAAAAACATGTAGGCCTACACAATAAGTCCACTGTATCAAATTATTATTTTCAATGTAAGTACATAGTAGGCTATCGCCACTTCATATAAAGTGGGACCGCCACTTCTATTTAAAATAATCACGTATCGGAATGAGAAATGCAAATGAGAAGAGCGTTCTGTGTGTTCTTCGTCTTCACTTGCTACTGAACTACTTTCAGCTTTTTTATGACACTTTTTTTATTTACTTTAAACTTTAAACTACTTTACTTTAAAGTTCTTCAAACATTCTGGTCTGGCTTTCTCAAGCCAACTTAAAGTTTGTCTGGACTAACTATTTTTTGTTTTTAGCCCGGTGTGGTGAAGTGATGAGTCCCAGCTTGCTCACTGTGATTTTGCAAGCAAGCAAGACATGTTCCTGGATCAACATTTCAGTATAAAATGTAATCCTAACCCTTTCCTTACCCCTAAACCTAACATAACTCATAACTTATTCCTTAAATCAGAGGGAAATAAAGAGTGAATAACGCTGATGTTGAAGCACCTAACCCTGGTTGTAAGTCTGAACTTGACATAAACTGTAAACTTGTCTCTCAAATCTGCTAAAGATTATGTATTCCCTTGCAAGGAAAGGTCAGCGATCAGTCATATAGAGTGCCTGAGAGTGTGACATCCTTCCGTCTTCATTATTCCTCCCGCAAGGTTGTTTCTCGAGGCTAAATGAAGATAACTAACACATTGTTTAGATCTGTCTATCATATCATACCTTTGACTGGAGACCCTCGGTCTCGGTCATACACTTAGTCACAGATTAACTTTTGTCAAGTCAAGTATAGCCTACAAGGTCATACACATACATACATGGGTATGTATCAACACATACATACATACATTCATAAGGGTTAATAACAGTTCTTTGTTATATCTATGTGGCGGAGAGTCATGGGACATCCACATGCAATCCTCGTGTCATTTTACTACCTTAATCTAATTATTAAGTTTCTATGAATATAAGAAAATGCAAATATATAGACCACATTAAATTTCTTCCACAAAGCTCCCTATTAGTCAGATTGGTGGACCATATTTACTGTTAGCAAAACATTCTTAGAGCATTTGTTAGCTGGGATGTAGAGCTGCAAAATTCTGGAGAAAATGAGAATTACCATTTTATGTTTCAAATCGAGATTCTGAACAGAATAACTAAACAAAATAACATCATTTACTAGAGGTTCTGATTAAATGTTAATTGCTGCAGTCTATTTAAAAATGTTTAATTGGATTGAATGAATCAATGACTCACTCATAAAGACTTCACTTGTTTCATTACTGGATGAATCAGCGTTTTTGAACGAATCTCTTGAATTAATGATTCAATGACACATACATTTTTAACAGTCACTTGTCGCCACCTACTGGTGTAATGCTGTAATTGATACAATCTATTATCCACTAAAATCCGTTAGTGTTTGAATTGAAATCACGATCTTTTATCGATTAATCGTGCAGCTCTACTGGGATGTAGGGAATTAGATTATGGAGAATATTGATAATAAATCTGACTAATATCAGTCAGTGTCCGCTGGTCCATCACTGTTGATTCATCCGTCTCTTCTACTGTCACACGCTTCATGATGGAAGGTGTTTTACTCTATAATCATGTGGTTCTTCGACTACAGACGAGTTCAGATGATGATGATCTCATTTAAAGGGGTGGTATAATGCGAATTTTCACAATAAGTCTCTGATGTCCCCAGAGTGTGTATGTGAAGTTTTAGCTCAAAAAACCCCACAGATATTTTTATATCGCATGATAAAATTGTCACTTTTTGAGGGTGAGCAAAAATGCACCGTTTTTGTGTGTGTCCCTTTAAATGCAAATGAGCTGCTGCTCCCGGCACAGGGGGCGGAGTTTCAAGAGCTTGTGTCCTTTTACGTCACACAGACTGCAGTGAATATTTAAAAAACTTTTAGCCTTTTATGTTCAAACCAGAGTCAGACAATGATGGAGAGACTCAAGAAGAAGTGACAACATGTAGAAGCAACAGAACATTTCTGAATGGTTAGTTGATGAATTTATGTTGCTGATGTGGAGTTACCTTCTAGTCATTGATTAGCATATTCTGTCTTGATCTATAAATCGTGTTCAGGGGGTAAATTATGTAAATTTAGAGTTGGTGATGTCACTAACCCGGGAGGAATGTGGTGTAGTCTCTACCAGCCGTTTGTTGCAGTCCTTAAAAAGCGATTTCTTTAAAAGCAAACATCTCCCTTTGCTTTGAACTTTGAGCGTCGTAACTTTGCAGATGTTGTTTATGCTCAAACAGCAACATTACACACTAACTAAAGTTAGAAAAGTCAAATCATGTTCAACCACCCCTTTAAATAACCAGAAATGAATTTATTTATTCCATGAATAAATAAAAGTCAAACTAAATCAAACATGAACTGTTCTTTAGCGCTTCTTGGTCTTTGGAAAAACACGTTTGATTGGGGATACAGGAGTGGAGAACAATGTACACCAGGAGAGTAAATGCTAATTTTAGCATTGCAATATTGTTTTAATGCATCATCTCCTACATGATAAATATCTTATTTATTGAAATGACTTACTTCAGTAACAATAGCAGGTACTAGATCCAGCAAACACAGAACCTTCCCGTATGGTTCCTGATTGTTTTTATGTTTTTTGGGGGGGAACCAAGTAAGAACATTCTTGTAACCAAAAATGAATCTTTCCAGATTGTTGCAGTTTTTTTTGCAATAACCTAAAGGAAATCTGGAAAGATTGTTCTTTAATTGTTCTTTTTAGATGTATCTTTATAACCTTTTATAACTTTCCCAGAATGTTGCACTGAATGTTTTTGTGAAAACCTAAAGAGAACCAATATAGAACATTATAGCAACGTGTTTCAGATTTGAGATTTGAGACATCATTTTAAGACTGGATTTAGTCTTCAGTTTTGTGTTATACCTGCTAAACTCAACACTGTGAATGGGTTGACGTCTCTAACCTGGACTGAACGCTTTTCAAAAAGACATGAATTCAGTGTGTGAGTTATCTGGTTATCTTCAGAGCTATTTGTTGTTGTGTTGAGTGAGAAACAGCTGGTTACAGGCTTCGTCTGGTTGTTCGGTCACAGTTTTGAAGAAGCCCAGTAGTTGTGCAAAGGTTTAATGTTCACGTCTGTGATAAACAGTGACTCAATTAAGGAATTCATTTGAAATTTATTCAGTTGTCAAGACAAATAAAAAGACTATTCGTTTCAGATCAGTAAGTCGTTGATAAGAATATCCCAGTCTCGCTCGTTTTAAGTCAAAAGTGGTTATTTGTTTAATTTTTTACGGTTATAAGGTACGGTTATAAGGTAATATTTACCTACTGATCTGAGACCAGTTTCCAGTGTGTTTGACTTTAGTACTGTGGTACATAAAGCTGTTGGACTCAGTGGCGGCTCGTCAGGGGAGGCACGGCCTACTCAAAATTATATGTCTCAGAATGTGTATTTCTTGTTTGTAATTTCACCTCTGTAAGTGTAACCAGAATGTGCCGAATCTGCGAAACGCGAGTCTGAAGGAATAGAGAAAGGGAAGGGGAAACGAATCCATAGCCGGTGACTTGTCCCTCCGTTGGTAAAATAATTTTTTTTAGCCAATCACCAGCGAGTATTTCACTCTCAGTGATTAGGAGTGTTGAGAAAAGTAACATGGCAGACGAGGCTATCTCCCTTGGTATCTCAACCAATCATCGACGAGACGTAAATTACGTGATATTAGCTTGAACCGCTACCGCTGATGTGACTAGCCAGCAAACCCCAGTAAGCAATTTTGTGTTTAAAAGACGTCTAATAGCCGTCCAAACACAGCCCAGACGTCTAAAACAAGGCAAACCACTTGTCTATTCTTGGGCTATGGTTTAGACGTCTATTACATTTTCACTGACAGCCCAATTTTTGCCTTGTTTTAGACGTCTGGGCTGTGTTTGGATGCCTATTAGACGTCTTTTAAACGCAAAATTGCTTACTGGGTATGGAGAGTAGAGATGCTGAATATTTGATCGCAAATAAATTTACTAAACTACCATTCAAACAAAAGCTACAAATCCAAAATCAAGTAAGACCCCATCCCTAAGTTGGATATAGGCTACAGCAATCAGCTGCACTAAACGACTGAACGTGCTCTTTTCACTCGGACATTTAAAAGGACAAGTGACAGGCTAGGACCTGGTGAGTGAACTTTATATTGTCTTCACTGCAAAAAATGCTTTTCTTACTTAAAATTAAGTGAGTTGATGCATAAAAAAAAAGCACAATTATTACTTTTTTTTTAAGCATCAACTCACTTAATTTTGATTAATTTCCCCAGAAAACAAGACTTAATATCTAATGTAATTTAGTACTTTAGTAAATGCACGTGCTCTTTTAACACGTGCATTCATATATTCAGCATCTCTATACTCTCCATACCCAGTAAGCAATTTTGCGTTTAAAAGACGTCTAATAGCCGTCCAAACACAGCCCAGACGTCTAAAACAAGGAAAACCACTTGTCTATTCTTGGGCTATGGTTTAGACGTCTATTACATTTTCACTGACAGCCCAATTTTTGCCTTGTTTTAGACGTCTGGGCTGTGTTTGGACGGCTATTAGACGTCTTTTAAACGCAAAATTGCTTACTGGGTATGGAGAGTAGAGATGCTGAATATTTGATCGCAAATAAATGTACTAAACTACCATCCAAACAAAAGCTACAAATCCAAAATAAAGTAAGACCCCATGTCTAAGTTGGATATAGGCTACAGCAATCAGCTGCACTAAACGACTGAACGTGCTCTTTTAACACGGACATTTAAAAGGACAAGTGACAGGCTAGGACCTGGTGAGTGAACTTTATATTGTCTTCACTGCAAAAAATGCTTTTCTTACTTAAAATTAAGTGAGTTGATGCATAAAAAAAAGCAAAATTATTACTTTTAATTTTGATTAATTTCCCCAGAAAACAAGACTTAATATCTAATGTAATTTAGTACTTTAGTAAATGCACGTGCTCTTTTAACACGTGCATTCATATATTCAGCATCTCTACTCTCCATACCCAGTAAGCAATTTTGCATTTAAAAGACGTCTAATAGTCATCCAAACACAGCCCAGACGTCTAAAACAAGGCAAAATCTAATTTACATTTTATTAGACGTGCGGTATGTAAAGCATCAACTCACTTAATTTTGATTAATATCTTATGTCATTTCACTCATCTAGTAAATGCATCTTGATTTAAGAATTTTTAGATATTGCATTTACTAAAGTACTAAATTACATTAGATATTAAGTCTTGTTTTCCGGGGGAATTAATCAAAATGAAGTGAGTTGATGCTTAAAAAAAAGCAAAATTATCTGCCAACGGGGTGAGAAAAATAATGTTGTAACCTTCTAAACCCATTGGCAGATAATTTTGCTTTTTTTTAAGCATCCACTCACTTAATTTTGATTAATTCCCCCAGAAAACAGGACATAATATCTTATGTCATTTTCCTCATAGTGAATGCATCTTGATTTAAGAATTTTTGATATTTGGACTGAAACAAGACAAACATACAAAGTAAGAAGATCATTTTTTGCAGTGTTGATGTCTGTGTCGTTTTCTATAAATATTCCGGTATATAAGTGATCAAAAAAGCCATTTTAAGGTGCTTAAAAACTCCGAGTGCTAAAATGTAGTGTGCCTCCTCTGTTGTGCAAGCCAGCGGCCGCCACTGGAGTGCCTCCTGAATCACACACACTTGCTCATGCACATGAGCAGCTCCAGGCGGATGGCGATGCGTGTGTGCCATCCCAGAGGAAGGATCCGCAGGAACCGGGTCACGATGGGCGGGCGCAGCAGGTTCTGGACCGTGGAGGACCGGTCCGTGTTCCCGTAGAACACCTGACGGAGGAACAAGATTATCAAACCGTGTGGGGGTTCAAACCGGGCGCATACTGAACAACACAACCTGGCAGATGTTTGTCATACAAAGCATTGTCAGATGGATTGAGAGAAAGATAGATAGATGATAGAAAGATAGATGGATGGATAGATGGATGATAGAAAGATGGATAGATGGATAGATAGATAGAAGGATAGATGGATGATAGATAGATAGATAGATAGATAGATAGATAGATAGAAGGATAGATGGATGATAGATAGATAGATAGATAGATAGATAGATAGATAGATAGATAGATAGATAGATAGATAGATAGATAGATAGATAGATAGATAGATAGATAGATAGATAGATAGATAGATAGATAGATAGATAGATGGATGGATGGATGGATGGATGGATGGATGGATGGATAGATAGATAGACAGATAGATAGATAAATAGATAGACAGACAGACAGATAGATAGATGGACAGATAGATAGATAGATACATGGATGGATGGAGGGAGAGATAGATAGATAGATAGATAGATAGACAGACAGACAGACAGACAGACAGACAGACGGATGGATGGATGGATGGATGGATGGATGGATGGATGGACAGACAGACAGACAGACAGACAGACAGACGGATAGATAGATAGATAGATAGACAGACAGATAGATAGATAGATAGATATTAAAACTGAACAGTAACAGAGGAGAGTCTGTGAGTTTGTCTGTGAGTTTTCAGAAGAATCTCTATGGTTGTACTGGTGTATTCAGGCTTTACCCTGTTGTTCCCGGTCTGGTCTTTGTAGTAGACCCAGTTGAGGTGCTGGTGGGTCCGGTACTGCAGGCTGTATTTGGTGGTCCACTCGTCCGCATCACAGCGACCCTGAGTCATGATCCCGGAGACCACCTTAGTGTCCTGCAGGTCGATCTGGAGCCACTGACTCGCGTCCTGGGCTTTAGACAGCCAGGCACAGCTGAGACCGAGAGGACACACACTTTACATGCTATAGTCGAGTCTCCTTCATTTATACAGCGCTTTTAACAATACAGATTGTTTCAAAGCAGCTTTACAGTGATAACAGGAAATTACAGTAACCAAAGATTGTTGTGGCTTTACAGCAGCTCTAGAATAAAGTTATTGTCCAGCTAAAGTTAGTTTTGATCGAAAATTTGTATTTAGATTTATAAGCCAATATATCGGTTATCGGCTTTCAAATATAAAGAATTATCGGTTATCGGTATCGGCCAACATTTTGGCCAACAATACATTCACAATGTATTGGCCAACTATTGGCCAGATATTATTTTCGCTATCGACCGATTGTTTAAAAACAGCCGATAATCAGTGCCGATTATATCCTGTCAATCAAAAGGGTAAAAACTGAGTTGTATACAAACATTTCAGCTTTTATTTGAGTGTAAATATTATATAGCAGTTGAATATAATAGCTCTGTTGTTCATTTTAACCTCTTTTATTATAGTGTACCAAATGAGAAGGTTCCCTATATAGTGTGCAGCATTACTGTATTCGGGAGAGATTGTTTTCCTCAAGAAAAACGAACTAACTATCGGTATCGGTATCGGCATCGGCCAATATCATTCTGAATAATCGGTTATTGGTATCGGTGGAGAAATTTAGTATCGGTGCATCTCTAATCAAGTACTTTACAAGTGCTTTAGTCAACACGTCAAAATAAGTGTACTTCTTCAAAGCACGACAAATAATTATTAAAAAACAATGATTTAAAATGTACTTTAGAGCAAAACTTTTCATTTGACATTACTTTTCAAAAAGTGTACTTACAGTAAGCTTTCTTAACTCTCTATAAATGCACTTACTGTAATTTACATTTTATTTCCTTATTATATTATCTGCAAGTAGAGTTTTTAAAAATCTATACTTTTAAAGGGGATATATCATGAAAATCTTACTTTTTCCACGTTTAAGCGCTATAAAACGTGAGAAGTGAATCCCAGTAACTTTGTTTGGGTGAGCCTTTCTCTGCAAGCATGTCAAAAAATAAACCGATCAGATTTCGCTCCCCTTCTGATGTAGGAAGAGGATCTTATTATAATATTACCGGCCCTTAATCTGCATGTTTACACCCACCACCCGACATTTGGTTTTCACAAGCGACACCAGTGTAACCAGTTCTGACGCAATGGCAAAAGTTCGAGTAAAGCATGTAAACTGTCCTGTCGTTGAGCACAGACGAGCAAAACATGTCACAGCTGTCTTATAAAGACCTCAGGGAACTGTGTCAACTTGTGTAAAAGTTATGACGGTTCATGCAAGTCGATGAGATAAATCAATGTAACTCCACAATAACTACATAAATGTATCCACTAACCATTCAGAAACGTCCATGTGCGTCTAACAGTTAAACTCTTCCTGAGTCTCTCCGTAAGGTTAGCTCTCACTCGCTACTGGTTATTTCTGAGATTTTGGATGAGTGAGATTCGCCTGTTTTGTTATTGCCGGAGTATCCTAACCTTAACCCATGTAGTTACCTTACATTAACAGTGCTTTCTTAGGTACTGTAAGTGCACGTACTGTAAAATAAAGTGCAAGCGAATTAAGCGCACTTCTTTTTCACACGGGCAGGTTTTTCTGAGACACTTACCCAAACCCCTGGCTGTTGAGTCTGGCTTTATTTGGGGTCCAGGAGGAGAACCAGCCGATGTACTGGTCCTGGTTTGAGCAGGTGAGCTGATCCGCCCTCACCGATCCGGCCTCGAATCCCAGCGGTTTGTGGTAGGGACACTCTGAGGAAAAGAGGAGCGGAAACGTCAGATCATCCTCAAAGTGTGCCAGAAATCTCGAGAACATCATGCTGAATGTGATTTATATGATACAAGCAACACATCCACCTGTTCCTGGAAGTCAGACTGAGGTTTGGGTTTCGGTCCCTCGACAAAAACCTGATAGGATTTTTCAATAGTTTTTGGATTAATGCAGAAACCAACATAAGTTTAGAAATACTTGCACGTTTTGTTCATCATGATAATCTTCTCAACAACTTTTTAAAGTCTAAATACAATCGGCAGAAGTAAAAGGCTAATCGTTGGCTATAAACAAACTACACTAAAGTCGCTCGACTTGGGCCAAAATTGAAACAGTATCTCCTCCTAGAGTTTTCAAGCTACAACCACCAAACTCGGCTCAGACCTTCAGACTGCTCTGACTCTGTGCGCTATATTTTTTCGAACTGATCCGACTTACGATTTTTGTTAAACGGACAATCAAAACAATGAAAAGTCATGCAAGCAAAATGCTAATTCATGCTAGCAAAGTGCTAAATCATGCTAGCAATGTATTAAATCAGGCTAGCAAAATGCTAATTCATGCTAACAATGTGTTAATAATGCTAGTAACATGCTATGAAAGTGTTAAGTCATGTTAACATGTTAAAACATGCTAATAATGTGGTAAATAATGTTAACAAGATGTTAAATCATGCTAGCAACATGCTAACAATGTGTTAAATCATGCTAGCAACATGCTACTTATGTTAAACACATGCTAAAACATGTTAGCGACATGCTAAAACATGTTAGCGACATGTTCAATTATGCTAACAACATGCCAAAACATGTTAGCGATGTGTTAAATCATGCTAACAAATTTGCTAAAACATGCTAGTAAATTTTTTTTTGTTGCTTTCTCTGAGTAAAACCTTCAAACTTCATGCTTTTCAAAGTTATTTTAAATTTTATAGACCTGGCTTTGTCAATCCAACCTCAAAGTTTGTCATAAAACTTCACTCATCTAGTTGTAATTGTATGAGTCTTCTCCAGCCTGAATGAACATCAGGAGTCCCGTTGGTTGGCACGAGTGGACCTCCAGCAGTTTGTGAGGGTGCAGGACTATTTCAGGCCCGGTAATCTGGGCATCACATTCATTAGTCATGAGATTATCCGCTGGCACTCTCTACTCTCTCTCAAAGTCACTGCTTTCTCGTTCTGATGGTGTCTCTGATGGCCAGCTCGTCTCTCATCGTCTCCTGCAGACCGTCCTTCTAGTTCTCTTGTTCCTTGTCTTTTAATATTTTGATTGTAATGTTCGCTACTCTGTCAAACTGAGGTCAGAGGGCGGTTCATGTGTCATCAGTTTTAGCTGATGCATCATGGATGATCGTTACTCATGTAATCGCTCTAAACTAAAGCCTCTTGGCTTCGTGCCCTGCATCAGTTAGTGTGCACTTCTGAAGGGAACAAGTTGGACCAAGTTAGTCCCTTGGTTTGTCCGGTTATGGCGTCCCATCGTAAGTCACATGATTTTTTAGATGCCCATCGATGAATTTATTGGGAAAATGTGTTTCTGTCGTAGGTCTTGCGCGTTTTCTTATCGGATAAAAATGTATCCGACTTAATCGAGCTCAGACGTTTTTATTTTATTTTATTTTATGAACTAGAACTAGTGATAGTCTGCAATTATTTTACGGACTGGCCTAAAGTCACATAAAACTGAGGTTATATTATTATTATTATTATTAGTGGTGCTTACCAAAGGCAAGTCATCACTAGTGTTCTCTTGCATACTTATTATAATTAAGTTGGCTTGAGAGATTCAACTTACTAAAATCCTATTTAAACTTATTATTAGTGGTATGGTGAAAAATCCCATAGAATTAACATTGAGACGAACTTTGACAACTTTGAGGATTTCGCAGAAACGTGTAATTTACCACATTGGCTGGCAGGCTCTGTAAGAACATACCTCACAATGGGGTAAAAGTTGTACTCCTGGGGGGCAAGAGGCGCCCAAAGTTTCCTATTGACTTACTATGGCGAAGGTTGGCCCATGAAACGCATGTGTTTTTCTACTATGGTAAATTGCAGGGATTTTGAATTGAACAAATACAAACTTGCGTACAAGTCCCTCAGTCGTCCTTTTTGTGAAAAGATGGATCTCAAAATCATAGTCACTGCTGGAAAGGGTTCAAATATGCAAAAGTTGCTGGAAAACCAAAGAATTTTTGGGACCTGGAGGATTTTTCTGAAGTTTAACTGTTCAAGAACAACCATCACAAAACACAAAAACAGCCGTGGATCATCCAGTATCACAGTATTGAGAATCAAGGGTATGTAAACTTTTGAACGGGGTAATTTTTTATAAATTCATCTATTTTTTTGTCTTTGACTAAAGGTAAACACCTTTTATGTAAAATATCTTATTCAGAACATTGAACATGAACATTATGAACATTTAGAAGATTCTGACAGGGGTGTGTAACTTTTGACCAGGACTGAGAGATGTGCGGCGACTGACCCGGCATGCAGTCCTGGTACGGGCTGGTCTGTGTGGCCGGAGTGGTGCTGATGGAGGTCCAGGTGGCAGGAGTCCCGGTGGGTCGAACCCGATCCTGACAGTCACAGCTGCAGCCCACCGGCGTCTGGTTCTCCGTCACTTCCTTCACACTCTCCTCCTCCTCTTCCTCATCAGGCCATGGCAACTCCAACTCCTGACACACACATGCACATGCAGGAATCACACACACTATCACATGCACATGCACACACACACACACACACACACACACACACACACACACACACACACACACACACACACACACACACACACACACACACACACACACACTTATACTCACCCCTTGTGTGTTAATGCCAATGAAAGCTGTGAGAGATCAGAGATACAGGTCATTATTGAAGAAATATCTATCTATCTATCTATCTATCTATCTATCTATCTATCTATCTATCTATCTGTCTGTCTGTCTATCATCTATCTATCTATCTATCTATCTATCTATCTATCTATCTATCTATCTATCTATCTATCTATATATCCATCCATCCATCCATCCATCTATCTGTCTGTCTGTCTATCATCTATCTATCTATCCATCCATCCATCCATCTATCTATCTGTCTGTCTGTCTGTATATCATCTATCTATCTATCTATCTATCTATCTATCTATCTATCTATCTATCTATCTATCTATCTATCTATCTGTCTGTCTGTCTGTCTATCATTTATCTATCTATCTATCTGTCTGTCTATCTATCTATTCTAGATCCTTATCTATCTAAGGATCAAAGTCAGTAAGGTAAAGTGCTCAAATTTCATTCCCCATAAATGAATCATTCTGCACACTTTTATTTCATTCATTCAGACTTGTTTCTCATATCTTCATCCACAGGTAAAACCCTTGGTCATTGTGTCCTAATGGTCCAAATGTCCAAAAACGGCTATAGTCCAAATACATATCAGTAAAGTTCCAGGAAACAGAGACTTAGTGGGACAGGAACACGCAGACTGTGAAGCTGACAGGGAATTATCTCAGAACTTCAGATGACGTTCTGTCAAGGTTCTCTGAATGTTATTAACAAACGTTCTTCCAGTAACATTAATACAACGTTGGTTCAAAGTTATCTGGCCTTTAATAATGTTCTCAAAAAACCTGCAACAAACATAATTTTTTTTCATTATTTAACATTATTTATCATCCATGGAATGTTTTTTTTTTTTAAATAAAATAATAATTGGTAGTTGTAACATTTTTTAAATGTCACTTCTTGTTTTAGAATGTTCTTTCAAAAGTAACATTCCATAATGTTTGAAGAATGTTAAAATAGAACGTTCCCTTATCGTTCACACAACCAAGAAAACACATTTAAAAAACTGGACATTCAGGAACATTCAGAAATAATCTTTCATAACTTAATGGGAACATTAGCTCAATGTTCTTAGAACACATTTTTGTTGAGTCTGTTATTAACACACACACACACACACACACACACACACACACTCACGGTCACACAAACACTTCGTACCTTGAGTGACCAGCAGCAGAAACACAGTGAGGATCCTCGTGTCCATCTTGATGATCTGTGTAGTGAGCACTACATGAGCAGCAGTGTTTAGTGTGCTCTGGATTACTGTAATCCACACATCCAATAATAGTCCTGATCTGTCTGTGCGTGACGGATTCTCTCTCTCCATCCCGGAGGAAGATTCAGTGCTCACACTTTATTGAGTTCTCAGTGGTTTCACTGAAGTATATCCACTGTGTCTCGTGTTTCTCTTGAAATCAAAGCGGTTTCACAGACAAGGCTTAAACTATTCCCGGAGTAAAATACATGTGTTTGAGCTGTTTTATCTTAAAATATGTTAGTGCAATTTTTTTTCTAAGGCTCATTTATAAAAGCTACTTAAATGTCCTAATTGAACTAAGGCTTAATCCTGTCTTAATCTAAACCTTGTCTGTGAAACCAGGCCTAAGTCTCTTAAACTGTGTGTTTGTCTTCACACGATTAGAACAATGAAACAGTGAGTCCAAATAGAAACATCACAAGTTTATTTATCAAATGCACATCCAATTGCACAACTAATGAATCTAACATGACTCTAGGGGAAAAAGAGCAATTATGAATAATAATTAAGCCTTTTATAGTTGTATATCAAATTAATTCCCAAACCTTGCACACTCTAAATAAATTGTTCATTTAAAATCTAAATTAACTGGTTTTATTTGAGTCAAAAGTATTATTTAATGTAGGCTATTAATGACCGAATCAACCTTAATATAGGTATTCATTTACTAACAAAATTATGATTTACTATCGCAATGGCATTTGATTGAATGTCTGAATTAGGTTAAGAAGATTTAATTAAAACTGAAATCTTTCACCTGTGCTGAGACGAGCAGAGACGCAATAAATTGTTCCGGCGATCAACAGCGTCACTTCCGGTTCTGTGAATGCGGCTTGAACAGCATCAATCATGAAAACATCATCTGACAAGAGTTTGAAATCCTTGAAGAAGTCCATTAAAACAGGCAGGACACGCAAACAGAGCATCGGGAAATATTCGGCCTACATCTACAAGATTGAGAAGGTGTGTTAAAGCAACAACAACAAAAAAAAGAAAAAAAAAAAGAAAAAAACACACTTTACAATAGGTTCATTAATATATTTACTAACACGAACTAACAATGAGCAATATTTGTTACAGTATTTATTCGTTGTTAATGTTAGTTAATAAAAAATACAACTTTATTATTTGTTTGTTAGTTCACAGTGCATTAACTAATGTTAACAAAAGGTAACAACCGTAACGTAGCCTACGGTATTAGTAGGCCTAAATGTTGAAATTAATAAGTAAGATTAATAAATGCTGAAGTAGCTTATTGTTCATTCTTAATTCATGCTTACTAAGGTGGACTAGTTTAGTAATGAACCTTATTGTAAAGTGTTACCAAATTAACATTTATCTTTTGATGTTGCGTTTTCATTATTATTTCAGTAATTCACACAACAGAGCCTTAAAGTTGTATTTTATTTTTTTTTGGACAATTTTAAAGTTACAGTTTTTATTTTTAGGAGCTGTCCGGTGGCGTGAGTGACGCCATCTCTCTGATGGGACGCCGGGCAGATGTGCACGCGCAGGTGTGCACCGAGGCCGCGCGCCTCTCCAAGTTCAACCGGAGGCGCGTGATCACGCAGCGAGAGATCCACACCGCCGTGCACGCGCACCGGGGCAAACCGTCCAAGTGACCGCTGGAGATCAATTATACACTTTTAGACTTCTAAATTAATAAAAAGGCTTTTTCTTTTTTAAATTGTCTTTACACTGTGACATTTTGTGTTGCACTACACTTTCACTGTTCCTTAATGCGGGGCCTCATATTACAGCGATAATGACTCCTTGGTGGGAATAAAGAACTGTTTTATTGGTGCAAGCGGTCCCTGTTGAATGGCCAATCAATTTTTTTATTTATATTTCAGCACAATTTTTCTATTTACGTTATTTACGGAGAGTTGCACGAGGTCAAACTTGCTTTGAGAGAGGAAAAACTTCCGTTGTATTACATTCAGCAGTAATGTAAAATAGTTGAAGCCTAAATGAGAACGTTAACAAACACTATAAACATGTAGGCCTATTTTACTTCCCCTCACTCCAAATACTCATGGTATTCAGAACAAATTGAAATGTAGCCTATAGGCATGTACAGAATAAAAATAAGTTGGTGCCATTCATTACTATTTTATAATTCCAAGCAACAGGTAGCGTAGTAAAATTTGATGTAGGCTACACAATGCTTCCAACCTTTTCTTATAAAGCCAGTTTTAGCGTTTATTTAGAATGAAGGATATGAATTTTCACATGCATTTGAGCCCTTATTTCTGCTTTCCCATTTTCTCTAATGGCAAAAGAAAGAAAAATCTGTAAAAATGTTCCATGGCGACAATCGTCACTTGGTGGCGCTGTAACATCAGTGATGACGTCATATATTGGTGATTTAAATTATTAATTAACTGGTACTATAGCCTAAAGGGAAAGCGTCCTGTTCATGTCCAAATCGCTACGGGCAACAGCCAATTTATAAATAAATAATAATAATTTGCATACTTTAATAACACATGTGACTTGCCCCACCCTGACATCAGAAAGAGCTTTATTGCCAAGTGTGCTTTTATTTCATATATATATATATATATTTATGGAAAAATAGGCTACTCTTGCCCTGACAACATAGTTTCAGATAAAATAACAGTAAAAAGAAGAGGTGTTTGTATCCGCAAATGAACCCGTTTGTGTAATTGGCCTTTTGACTCTAATCAGATCAAATTAAAATCAGATCAAATCAGTCAAATTGAAGTCTTGGTTACATGTTTCACAGCAATACAATGACAAGATTATTATAGTCTACCTATATATACGTGTATATAAAGACACGATATTTACAGTAGGCCTATAGAAGAATGCACAAAAGTATACAGTAATAAAGTAACCTACATTTTGTGTTTAAGTGCATTATCAGCCTCAACTGAGAGCCTATAATGTGTCATCTAGCCTAAGTGCCTAAAAGACATGTGAATGACAAAAAGCAATTAGGCTTTAATAGACTGAATATTTTTACCAGGTACAGGCTGAACAAACGCTTTTAAATCTGACACTAAATGTGATCCTCTGTTCATTCCCTTTTAAAAACCTGACCACCTTTTAAACCGTTTGACAATCACCCTTCCAACAACACTGAGTGGCGGTGTGGCTCAAGCGTTGACTGACGCACGTATCAACCAATCAAATGTCTGCGTTCCTTACTGGGCGGGAATAACGGTCTTTTTCTCACCAATGAAAACGCCCCGAGCGAAGCCTCCGTCCAATGGGAAGCTAGCAGTCAGCTGACGCCGTCTCGCATCTATTGTACACAAGCCTCGAGCTGAGACAGACGCGAATCACTGTGAATCCAGAACTCATGTGAATTCATCCCTCATTTACTAACGGACCTCTTCACAAAGGTATGTCGTGTGCTATTTCATCATTTCCTTTCTGCAATAGGTTGTAAACGCCTCGCGTGACTCAAAAGTGTAAATACCAGCTGCGCATTGGAGATCACATGCTTATTAGTTAAAGCATATGCGTTAATTAGCTTTGCAATCAAATCTCTAGAACGCATAAGTTATGTGCATTTGGTCTGCATGCTTTGACAATGCATGACATGCATTCTTTACAATATTATAATAATAATAACAACAATAGTAATGTATGCTATTATAAAAATAGTAAAATGTGAAAAATATATGTATATCTTTATATATGTTCCTTTTTTACACGTTTTTTGAATGCAGAATAGATGCACTGAGGTTATTGTTGTAATTGATTTAATGTTATATTAAAAGGATAGTTCATTTAAAAAATGAAATGTTGTAATTAATTTATCACCCTCATGACATTTCGAACCCGTAAGACATTTGTTCATCTTTGCCAGCTAGCAACTACCACTTGTGCTCATGTGAATGCGTGTTGTATACATTTAGTAAATAAAGTGGTAAAGGATGTGTTTTTTGTGCAAACAAAGCATTCACGTCACTTCATAAAATTGAGGTTAAACCACTGGAGTCACATGAGCCCCATTCACACAGCGCTTTGAACCCGGCAAATTGCCGGAACGCCTTCTGTGTGAACGCAAACACGACCCGGGTTTAATGCCGGGATCGATGCCGGGTTGGGGACCTAGTAACATTGCCGTGTTCAGTCCCGGAACGCGCGCTGTGTGAACAAAAGCCGTAATAATGCCGTGTCGTAGTGATGACGCTGAAGCCGGGATCGTTCGCCAGCTGTGAAACGGTACGAAATGCGCAATTTTATGATCGAATCAGAGAAATAAATGCACAAGCGTGGTTTCTCGAGAGAGAAATCGCAGCTCATAAGCAAACTGAAGACGCTGCTGAGACATTACAAGTCACATCGATGTCACGTGTCTTTCCGGGACATACACGGGTTGTGTGTGAACGCCCTCTCTGATTCCGGAAAATCACTGGCAGTGTGAATGAACCAAAATCAAATGAACCCGGGTCAAATCCCGGGTCACTTTATCCGTGTATTTTCCGGAATCTCTGTGTGAAAGGGGCTATGGATTACTTTGATGATGTCTTTACTTGCTTTCTGTAAAGACTTGGCAGAAAATCGGATGTGTAACAGTACATTAGATCTGTGCATTTCTTCTTAAAGGGACAGCAGCCTAATAAACTGTTGCCAACCGTTTCATTAGTTAATTAAAAAAAAATCACACTTCTTTTGACTGAATCACTTTTTTGTATCTTTATTATGAATCAATTGATATTTAATTCATACAGTGAAGACTATATAGTGTTTTATTATTCAGTTTCTGTAGTTTTTCTTAAGACATGTTAAATAAAACTAGGCTACTGTACCTGAGAAACTTAGTAGTTTGATTATTTTCATTTTATTTACCAGTTTATATATTATATTTGCAAAAGTGTTATTTTTTTGTATCAAGGAATTTTATTTATGAACTTAGTAGTTTTTCCTCTTAGTCTCAGGCTTACTTAAAGGACATTTGTTTTATAATATTGGGTTGAATTTTGGGAAGAAAAACTAAATAAAATTCAAGGGTTACAATTAACTCTTTTAAATTATTTGTATTTTTTTTATTTCCTTGCCTACACCTATTAAACTATATACCGCAGTCAAATATGAAAAGTAGCACAAAACCGTAAACCACAATCAAATCTATGCAACGAATCGAAATTTGATTCAAAATCGAGAATTGATGTTTAATCGAATCCTGACCTCAAGAATCTGCTTGAATCGAATCATGAGATGCCAAAAGATTCCCATCCCTAGTAATTAATGGGTGAACTGTCCCTTTAATTTGCATGATTCTGTGCCGATCCTGAGTGGCTTATTATTTAAATGAGTTATTATGCTCTTGTTTACGATGGGACTGAATACGATCGGTCTCCTGTTCTCCTGATCTCACCTCACTCATCTCTCTTCCCCACAGATGCAGTTCATGCTGTTGTTCAGCAGACAGGGGAAGCTCCGTCTGCAGAAATGGTACGTTCCTCTGTCGGATAAGGAGAAGAAGAAGATCACTCGAGAGCTGGTGCAGACGGTTCTGGCCCGCAAGCCCAAGATGTGCAGCTTCCTGGAGTGGAGAGACCTGAAGATCGTGTATAAGAGGTCAGTGGAGCTCATCGCTTGCTGTGGTGGAGCTGTGCAGTGTTTTATTAAACAACCTGTTAAATCAGTCAACTGTAAGTAATCACTGTAATCTTTCTCACAACATTCTATCCCATGATTCACTGCACTCGAATTCACCTTCCATTACCGTCGTGACAAATAAAGTAGTTTCAAAGACATTGCATAATAATCATCAGCTAGACACCAGTCGCTGAATCAATCGTGCAGCGTAATAAACAGGTCATGTGACTATTCGGCATATTACTGTTTGAAACATTTATTTGAGAAATGTTTCAAACAGTAATATGATGTTTTTTTCTATACCTATTATGATTTTTTTATTTATTAATATTTTGATTGTTTTAAATGTTATTTTTAGTGAAAGTTTTACTAATTTTGTATTTTTGTAATTTGTAATAGTTTTTGTTAAATAGGTCTAGAGTTTGTATTATTTTTAATATTTTATATTTGTAGTTTTATTTTTATTTTAGTGCTGTCAAATCGATTAATCGTGAAGTTTAAATATGTATGTATGGGTGTGTGTGTGTGTGTGTGTGTGTGTGTGTGTGTGTATATATTAGGGCTGTGAAAAGATTAATCGCGATTAATCGCATCCAAAATAAAAGTTTGTGTTTACATAATATATGTGTGTGTACTGTGTATAATTATTTTGTATATATAAATACACACACATGCATGTATTTATTTAATAAATATTTGCATGTATATACTGTATATATTTATATATAATTTATATTACATATAAATATAAATGTTTTATATATAAATAACACTTTTTTTTTAATATATACATGCAAGGGTGTGTATTTATATATACAAAATAATTATACACAGTACACACACATATATTATGTAAACACAAACTTTTATTTTGGATGCGATTAATCGCGATTAATCTTTTCACAGCCCTAATATATATATATATATATATATATATATATATATATATATATATATATATATATATATATATATATATATATATATATATATATATATATATATATATATATATATATTATTGTGTGTCTGTGTGTGTATATACTATACAAACAGATATACATTTACAAACGTTTATATTACATGCGATTAATCAATGTGACAGCACTATTTTATTCATTTTAGTACTTCAACTTAAACTAAATGAAAATGAGATGTTACTAGATGTTACTAAAATACGTTTACTTTTGTGTATTTTATTTGATTTCAGTTAACGTTTACAGTAACGCTATAATAAGTCATTAGTTAAGATAAGTAACAATGAAAAAAACTTCTAAAGCGTTGGTTAATCTTAATTATTGTTAAATTTAACATTTACAAATACATTATTAAAATCTGTTGATATTATTAATGGCCCTGAGCTGACATGACCTCACAATGTTGTATTTTTATTAAATAATAATGTTAACAAAGATGAATAACACAAGTATTGCTCATTGTTAGTTAATTTTAGTTAATGCATTAATGTTAACTAGTGGGACCTTGTTGTAAAGTCTTACCATGTTTATTTTGTTTCAAGTAACAAAGTTATTATTTTTTAATGATTTTAGTGTCAGTTTTAGTTAAAGACGATCACCCTGGCTAGTGAAGGACAAGCGTTAGTGCATATCGAGAGAGTTTGAGATTAAAAGTCTTCATCTGTTTTATCAGTGTGTTTTCTGGGTTTGGAATGATGCATAGTGTGTGTGTGTGTGTGTGTGTGTGTGTGTGTGTAACTACTTTGAAATAAGTTAATGAAAAAACTTCTTGGCTACTAATTGAACCATTCTGTGGGAAAAACTCCTTCCTGAATGTCTTTAAATATTAGCTCAGGTTTTGCTTCAGTTCAAGTCGAGCTTCTTGTCACGTGATTGGTGGGATTTGCTCATGATGACATTAGAGTGTTTTCAGTATGAAAGTTGCATTTGCAGCCCATTATTTTTTTTTTATGTTCAGAGTAAAATTTTATATGCAATGAGAAAAACATGGATTTGATTTATTTATTTATTTTATTTATTTGGAAGTACATGCACAGATGAAATGTTCACAGAAAGGGAAGGAACACATTTTAAGAAAGTAAGTAAAGAGAATTTTGATGACAAGATATTAAAATATGCACACACAGAGAGCTTGTTTATAGGCACACAATAACGATGGTAATTAGTTTATGGATCTGATATTTCCCATCTCTGGAACGGTGTTCTTCGTGTAGTTTGAGTTACTGTGTCCCGCACACTAACACATGTTCCCCTCAGGATGAAAGCCGTCTTCCTTGAGATGAGGGTGTTTCCATGGCAGCGGGAATGGGGGGGTACATAGACATTGACCTGAGAACTCACACACACTGACACACACACACACACTCAGGGAAATGGACCCCCAAACATCCCACCTGTACCGGCACTGCAGTGTTTGATATTGATATAATATTTAATTTCATCGTAATCACCAGAATAACAGTGATATTGCTAGATTTGTGTAGACTGGGTAAACCCCGACGCCCTGCAGCTCAGGCTGGAAACCTGTACGTTCCTCTATCCTGCTTCTGTTACAAATCTGCGGGGACCAATCACAGACCGGCTTATCCACCTGGCACGCTATTGGCGGGTTTAATCCAATCCAATTCCTTTTAACCTCTCAACGATGCTCAATGGCTTCTTTAGTTTAGCAAACAAATCGCTCGAGTGGCTGTAAGTACCACAGACTTTCATGGGTTTTTTTTTTGCACAACCTGCAAAAATCACTGGATGCCATTGCTTCTGCAAACCGCTGATCAATGCTGCAAACCAACACGTTTGATGACACGTTTCCTGCCTGGAGCTTTCGCTGCAAAGTACGTCACCCGGATCATTGGTCTGATTGGTTGAAGGACTATCCAGTTGTGTACAGAGTCATTTGAACTCTGCCCGTTGATCACGCAATCTTAAAAGACTGAGCTTGGTCTGGTAGCCTATAGAAAATGTGAATGTTTTCCCATGTAAAACTTCCCACTACATGCCGTAGGCGTAGGCCCCGATCACGCCGAGCGCGTTTTTCAGGTTCGAACACACGAGGCGCACAGCCCTGCCTTTCTTGGCTCCGATCACTTTTTTTTATGTTGCTTGGCAACCACCGTAACGGCTGTCCTGTCAGTCAAGTAAACGTCATATTAGCCTTTTATTAACTTTATTTACTTTGTTAACATTGTGGCAGTTACGGTTCGTGAAGTCGTTAAAGGGATGGTTCCTCTGTAGACCATGACCTCGAGCCAAACACCCAGAAAAGCACGTAAAAGTCCTGGCAGATGCATAAGGATGTAGTGTAACGACGAATCATGGTGTTGACAACTTAGTGTTAACTAATAATCATTGCAAACTGGTACTACCAACAAAATATGAGTGCATTCCTGGAAGTGGGCGTCGTTACACTACATCCTTGTGCATCGCTTTCTTTCAGGACTTTTACGTGCTTTTCCCAACTCACAGAAGTGACGTCGACGTCCGGGTTAGCGATAGCATTAGCTGTCAGGCAAGTGTTATTTAAATAAACTCCTGATGTACTTACACACTTTCCAATGCCTCGTTTTATGAGTACAGAAACTTTTTGTACTACTGTAGAAGTTTGGTGCCATTCTGGGCATTATTAGTGGGGTAATTTACGAGATACAACCTTGGATCCATTAGCGCCTGCACTAAACCATCCGGCTGATATCTCTAAATAAGCTCTAACTTTAATAATGTTCGACCGAGGGGAAAAAGGCTTCTAGGGGGTGTTTGGCTCGAGGTCAGGGTGCAAAGGACTTTATTCCGAACCATCCCTATAAGCTCCTGGTAACCCGCGAGAGCACCACAAGTTTATCCTCCATCTTTGCAGTATGTCGACGTTCAAAGCAACTGTAGCTTTCGTCACTACAGCGGAAGGCCCGCCTCTCCATTCATTCGATCGGACAGTGGGAAAAAAACGGGATGACGTTGGATGCTTTTTCCGCGAATTTTAGATAATAGGTCAAACTTGGGCCCTATCTTGCACCCAGCGCAATTGACTTTGTACACGACGCATGTATCATTCCTATTTTGCACCCGACGCACAGCGGTCTTTTCCCTCCACAGATGCACGTCGGTAAATTAGGGAATGAACTTGCGCTCCCGGGGGCGGTTCAGCGAAAAGAGGAGGCGTGTTCCGGCGCAAACGTTCCCTGGTGCTATTTTGCAGTTTCAGAAAACAATTCCGCCACTGACCAGGAACATTGCGCATGTTATTCATATGCTATTTTAAGGGCGCATGATTGGCCATAATCAATGTAGCGTGTGCACAACGCACATACACTTTGCTTATCTCATCTACACACAGACGCAGCAGTTATCATTTTTTGCAAACCATACATAATTACAAGGAAAAATATTATCACACGAGGGAAATCATTGTTGTGTCCATGAAGATGTGAAAAAATAGGCATAAATCTAGCTTACACATTTACCCAAATTATTATACGCCTGTTTAACCGAAGCTAATTTGTGTGTGTTTCTCCATCCCCAATGTCACTTCTCTGTGTTTTACGGCCCTGATGAGAACGTCGGTCTCCTCGGCTGTGAACCGCTCCTGGCAAATCCGCCGTTATAATAGCAAACCGCCATGGAACAAGCACGCCTGCTCTTAAAGGGAATGTGAGATGTCGCTCTGATTGGTTTATTTCACGTTACGCCCAAACCACACCTATGAGTAATGAAGCTACTTCAGATCAACCCCTTTTAGATTTGCGTCGGTGCAAGAGTCATTTATCCCGCCGGTATAATAGCAACAGCGCCCGAGATCCGCCCACAAAGTTACTTGGGTTTCGCGCTTGATACTTGCGTTTCAGATCGTTAAAATAGGGCCCTTGGTGTTTCATCACATTATTCTGTGTGTGTTTGCACTGGATTGTGTGTGTTTGAGTGTTTCAGCTTCCGAAAACGAGGAATACAAATATAAACTTTGGCAAAATTGATTTATCGGCGTGTGATGTTGATGTTGTGTTTTATGGTGTATCTGCAACGAGTGTCCGTGTGTCATTTGTATTCAGTAGCATGAGTGAATTTAAAATATGCGGCCACACGTTTGGTGTATCCCTCGCTGTGTCTTTGTTTCAGTGTCCTGATTTCTTCTGTTCACAATCACACATGATCCACAGGAGGACATACACCGTAGTCTTTCTTTGTGTTATTGTTCCATAAATCTAATTCTAATGAATACAGATCAACACAAACCCAAAGGCTGTTTCCTTAAAGAAAGCGCTTTGCATTGTTCGAGGGAATGATTTTTACATTGAAGGTCGTTCCTGTATATACAGATAAACACACATGGGTCAGAACGATTAACAAATGCTGAATCATTCCATTAAAAAGAGCGACTGAGCACTTTTATTTAATATTTTGCTAGCGATGGAAAGGTCATGGGTTCAGTTCCCAGACGTAAACCTTGAATACAGTTTAAGTTGCTTTAGATGAAAACATCTGCAAAATGCATACATTACTTTTTTTTTTTGATGTAGAATAGAATAGAAGAATAGAATAGAATGAGGCATTTATATAGCGCTTTCATATGTACTACTGTACACCCAAAGCACTTTACAATCATATCAGGGAATCTCTCCTCAACCACCACCAGATGTAAAGTCTTATTTTTTTGTTAATACTTCACTCGATTTGCATATATTTGTATTGTATTTGAATGCATTCACTCCATTTGCATATTTGTTATTTTATTACTTGTTCTCTCCATTAGCATTTTCTCTGCATTCACTACTTTTTCATTTTTATTTATTTATTACTTTTTCATTCTATTTGCATATAATTTTTTCGTAACTTGCTCTTTTCCATTGGCATATTTTATTACTTAAGCATTACATTTGCATATTTTATGATTTTATTACTTAAGCGTACAATTTGCATATTGTACTACTTTAGCAAATAATTTGCATATTTTGTTATTTTATTACTACGTAAGCAGCATATTTGCATTTTTTTTCTTATTCTAATTACTGCATTTGCATATTTCTATACAAGTGAATTTCTTTGCTTCTCATTTGCACCTTTGTTATTTTATTATTTTCACTAATTTTGTCTATTTAATTTTATTTTATTCACTCATTTGTATTTTTTTTATTTTATTGTTTAATTAAAATGTAAAAGTTGTTTTTATTACTTGTTCACCTGATTTGCATGTTTTTATTGTATTTTATGTGATTTACATTCACTACTTTTGCTTTTTTTTATTATATTACTTGTTCATTCTATGTGCTTATTATTATTATTATTTGGTTTTATTTTTTATATATTTATTCTCACCATTTGTTTTATTTAATTATTAATGATCTTTATGTATTGTATATTACCCATTATTTTGCCGGTGTTTGCAGCAGCTGAACACAGTTGTGCTGTCGGCGGTTCAGATGCAGTTTGTCCTGCCAGTAAAACACACTAAACTGAGGCTGATACCGATGAAAGAACGAGGTCTAGACGGATGAGCAGTAATAATGAACGTGACCTTGTGTCTACATCAGTTCCTCTGGTTCTGCTCAGTGTGATCGGGCTTTGGTTCGGTTCCAGATTCATTCCCTCACAGCTCGCCCTATCTGACCTCTGACCCCAACCGCCTGCTCAACAGCCTGACTATCTGTCTATCTGACTACAGATCTCATCCAAACTGAGCATTAGCATTGCTAAGCCGTGTGTGTCTGTGTGTGTCTGTGTGTGTGTGTGTGTGTGTGTGTGTGTGTGTGTGTGTGTGTGTGTGTGTGTGTGTGTGTGTGTGTGTGTGTGTGTGTGTGTGTGTGTCTAAATGAAACGCCAGTACAGGCTTATTCTGCATGTTGTTCAAGTTTTTATATTAGTTTGTGTGGAAACAAAGTTGTGTTTGCAGGTACCAATGATGATTTGAGGAGTAACTAGATAGAGATGCGCGACACATCGGCCGATACCGATATGGTGGCCGATATATGTTCATGTTTAATGTTATCGGCCTGATAAGAAAAATTGTCCAATATATTAAAGCCGATAAGTAATGTATTATTTTCTTCATCTGAGACACTTCAGATACACACTCTTCAACATGATGGTTTTGAACTTCTTGAAATATGATCAGAATCACAAGGAAAATACAGTAAAGTGCAACATGTGCAGCGCATGTCTGTCATATCGGCTACATAAAATTATGAGAACCTCATAGGTGTGTGTTAGAGACATGGCTTTTAATGGTGAGACTTTTGTTCTTGTAATCAGGCTCTAAAAAATTATATAAAAAATTTGGATTTATATTTATCGGCCAATATATCGGTTATCGGCTTTAAATATCAAGAATTATCGGTTATCGGTATCAGCCAAAAAGTTCATATCGGTGCATCCGAATAACTAGATGTTGACAAACGTTCATGAGATTTTGAGGCTTCGAATCTTTTAAAAATGTTTGTGGTACTTCAACTAAAAACAGAAAACGTAATGTTGGCCATTCATTTACACAACAATGAGGGTTCGACGGCCTGAAAACTGTTTTCAAAAGATACAGTCATCGTCTCTCTGTGTAAACTGCAAAAACACGAATTTGTGTGAACTGTGAGGTCAAGCGCATGTGTATTATGTGTTCGCATGGTTTTTCTTTACGATATGACATCGCCATCTACTGGCATGCCAGCAGAATGCAGCATTTTTTGTCGTTTTCACGGATCCGTGTGAACGGGATCATCTTCATCTTTATGCAAAACTAAACTACCCTAAGTAGCAAGTAACCATTACTTGTCCATATTTACATATTTTTATTTTTATTTATTACTTGTTCGCTTCATTTAAATATATATTTTATTTTACATTTTTACTCCATTTGCATATTTTGTATTTTACTTAGTCAGCCTATTTGCATTTATTTAATTGTTAACATGATTTGAATATTTAATTTAATTTGCTCTATTACTTCATATTTCTGATTTTTATTTTAGTCACCTCATTTACATATTAGTTTATTTCCTTACATTCACTCATATTTTTTATTTTATTGTATTTTATTACTGGTCCACTCATATTTTGTGTACATTTTATTACTACTTCACTCCGTTTACATATTTTAATTTTAATTTTAATTTTATTTTATTCACCCTATTTGAAGTTTTTTATTTTATTTTATTATATTTTATTACATTCACTTCGTGATTTTTTTTATTGTGTTTTATTACGTGTTCTCTCATTTGAATATTATTATATTATATTATATTATATTATATTATATTATATTATATTATATTATATTATATTATTTGCCCCGTTATTTTGGACCGTTGTGTTCAGCTAGGCTGGAGTCCTGAAAGCTGCTAGCGAGTGAACCCGATGTTAGATATGCATATTCATTACAGCATTTTGAAGAAAAGTTGTGTGTAGAAGATGTGATTTCATCCTCATTCTCTCTGCGTCTCACACACAAACACAGTGAAGAGAGGCTGTCCAGAATGACCAATCCCGTCTGCTGATGACAGCGGTACATTATCACATTAAAACACTCGCTCAGCAGCTCTGGCCAGCCGGAGAGCCTCCGCATGTGAGGATAAAGATAAATCAAGTGTCAGCTGAAAGAAAGATATATTAATATTATTATTGAAACACACACACACACACACTCTGTTTACTAGCATGCAGTTTTATGGAGTAAAAAAGTAGTATACTGTCAAATCCCTTTTTTAACATGTCAATTTTTGCTTGGTTTTATCTAAAAGCAGTGTTCATTTTAAGCTTTAACAAAGATTAATTATATTTAATTTATACAGTGAAGACTATGCAGTGTTATTTTACATTTCATTGTTCAATTTCTGTACCTGAATACTGTTAGACTTACCTGGAAAAACATAAAGCACTTTTTAAAAGCATATTGTATTTACCTATGATCGTAATTTTTTTTAAAAAAAATTTTTTTTATGCGCATTCACTTCCTTACAAAATCACCTCAATCCTTCTAGAATGATTAAATTCTTTCCAAATAGAGCTATTCAAGTCATCTGGTGAAATTGTTTTCATATCAGCAGAAAAACAAAATATCAGTTGTTTTTTTTGTTGACTAAAACTAAACCTGATGTTGTTTCTGTTGCAGATACGCCAGTCTGTATTTCTGCTGTGCCATCGAGGACCAGGACAACGAGCTGATCACGCTGGAGATCATCCACCGCTACGTCGAGCTGCTCGACAAATACTTCGGCAGTGTAAGTCAAAATTGATGTGACTTCTTGCCCCCCCCCCCCCCCCCCCCCCCAAAAAAAAAGAACCGAATTACAGTGATTATTCCTCCCAATCTCAGGTCTGCGAGCTGGATATCATCTTTAACTTCGAGAAGGCGTATTTCATCCTGGACGAGTTCCTGCTGGGAGGCGAAGCTCAGGAGACGTCGAAGAAGAACGTCCTGAAGGCCATCGAGCAGGCGGATCTCCTGCAGGAGGTGAGGGTCATGTGCTGGCGCTCAGAAAGCGGTGCGGGAACTTTGCTGAGCCGTTAGTTAAAAAGAATCGGTCTGTTGAGATGTTTATATCTCGCTATCATCAGGGTTTGAAATTAACACTCGCCAACCCGCCAAATGCGGATAAAAATCAAGTCAAATCTCTGGCCAATATGGTGTGTTACTTATTATATTTACTTATTATATTATAAACTTTTATATTTAATTATATTATAAATGTATTATATTTACTCACTTTGCTGGGGAAGTTCATTTAAACCAAATCTGCGCAGATTTAGCAATATTAAATTAGTAATTTTTTTTTTTTTTATGTTCTCTGTACTGTATTGATCTGTCCACCTAAAACACATTTTTGGTGAAAAGGATGAGGAGTTGACAGGATTTTGTTTGAATAAGAAATGAATGTATGAAATCCAAATGTTATAATGTGTGTGTGCATATATATATTTGTGTATATGTACATACATGTATATATGCTAAACTGTGACGTAGTTAATCTGGTTTATTTCTTCTTCTTTTTTCTTTTTTTTTTTCTGTTCTGAATGGCCGGTAACTTAAAAATTTAGTAGCCAAAAATGGCCAGTAGGTAAAAAAGTTAATTTCAAACCCTGGCTATCATAGAATACCACCACATCTGGTTTAATGGGTCTCTTGCCGCCTTGAGTACTGAGGTTTATTAGCGCCACAGTAAAGCAACGGGATCGTTTGCGTATTTCATAGTGTTTTTGACCTTCGCACCGCCGTTCTGCTTCTCTCTCGCTCCGACTATTGAATTGAAAGGTAGAAATCCCTCAGGAGCTACAGGTTCACAGTGACTGCTCTCGTGTGTGTGTTATCCAGCTTCCCTGGCGCTTGCAGAACAAAACACTCCTTTGTTTCGTTACAGTGTAGAGGAACTGAGCTTTCACACACAGTCTCTTCATCTTCATGGAGTCTCGCTCTAGCGTACAGATGCACAGATCTGCAGGATGTCCTGATGCTGGGCTTTCAGATTAAAGCTGAAGTGTATCTGTTTTGAAATTGAAATGCTTTCTCATATACATTTTATTTTATTTTATATGCAAGTCTAATCTGAAGAATCCTAGCAACACCATAGGAAACACCCAGAGCATTATAGCAACCACATACTGTAGCAACACACTAAAAAGACACCTTGGCAACTACTTAGCAACACCTTGGAAACCACCCAGGACATTATTGCAACACATAAAAAAACCTCAGAACTCCTTGGCAACTGCATAGCAATGCCACAGTAACCATTCAGAGCACTCTAACAACTTCCTCAGAATCGCATAGCAACACCCTGGCAACCATTCAAAATATTATAGCAACCACATACTGTAGCAACACAATAAAAACACATTGGCAACCATCCAGAACATTATAGCAACACACACACACAAAAATTCAGAATACCTTGGCAACTGCACAGCAATGTCACAGTAACCACTAACAGTTGCCTCAGAACCACTTAGCAACACCTTGGCAACCATCCAAAACATTAGATCAGCACACCAAAAAACAAGCAGAACCCATTGGCAACCACTTAGCAACACCTTGGTAACCATCCAGAACATTATATATATACAAACACTAAAAACACTCAACTGCATAACAATGCAACTGTAACCATTCAGAGCACTCTAACAACTTCCTCAGAACCGCATAGCAACACCTTGGCAACTATCCAGGGCTGCGTTTCCCTAAAGCATCGCAAGCCTAAGTAGATTGTTTAACCATTGCCACCACTGGTCTCTACCATCAACTTGGCTCACGATGCTTTTGGAAAACGCAGCCCAGAACATTATAGCAACCGCATACTATAGCAACACACAAAAAAACATTCAGGACACACACAGTCAGAACACCCTAGCAACACCCTAGCAACCACCAAGAACATCTAGTCAATCACATAGCAAGCTGCTATGAACGCAACCATCCAGAATCATTTGGCTACGATCCAACAGCTGCATAAGAACATGTTAAAAAACGACTCAAGACAATAGCAACTTCATAGTAACGCCTTGACAACCTTGCACATATTCCAGTTGCGCTAGGTGCCTCTAGACGGTAGCGGCCTTTGCTAGGTTTCACCCGTTTCTTGCTAGGTTTCACCCGTTGAACATCACTTGAAACGGGCCTCGCAACAGAAGGGGCCTCTCCCTATGAGGCTCTTTTGTTGCAGAAATGACACACTTCAGCTTTAATCCAGGTGTGCTGATGCCAGCCTGGCTGTAGATAAATGAACTTGCTTCACGAGTTTGATGTCTCTCTTCTCTCTCTCGCTCTCTGTATTCTTCCTCCTTTTGCCCGACCCAACTGTTTTGATTTACAGAATCTAGATTTTCAGATCCGTCTGCTTCCAGGTATGATTTATGGATCATTGATTAGCGTCTGTAGCCATCAGTCTCCCTGTAGCTCTAGTCATTAATCTGATCCCAGTGGAGCGGGACTGTGTTCTGCATGCCGTGAACTTCTGGATACAGGAAGTTGATGACATGCCGAGTTTTTCCTGAATAAAGAGATTAGAGGAATTAGTTACTGTAGTTTAATCTCACAAAAAAATGGGTCACATTTCACCCCAAAATCAAAAGAAAAAGAGTGCGAAATAAGGAAATTGATTGTCACACTCAATCTTAATTTTTCTTAATCTTAATCTCTATCTTAATCTTAAAATACAAAATCTTAATTTTGTAAAAACAATTTCGCAAATCCCGTATTACCCTCCAAAATCAAAGGGAAAAAGATAAAAAATATATATTTTTACAGCATTTTGACCAAGAAATTTCCATTCAATCCATTTTTGTCCCACTAAATCTATAGATATCAGCATTTTTACACATTGCATCCCAAAATCAAAAGAAAAAGAATGAACTTTATTACTTATTTTAAGTAAATATTAAGCCTTTTTTTTTGCATTGACCATTAAAGTTTTTTTTCCCATTGCGATTTGTTATTAGTTTCCTCATTTTTCTTTCTTTCTTTCTTTCTTTCTTTCTTTCTTTCTTTCTTTCTTTCTTTCTTTCTTTCTTTCTTTCTTTCTTTCTTTCTTTCTTTCTTTCTTTCTTTCTTTCTTTCTTTCTTTCTTTCTTTCTTTCGAGTTTTGGGGTTGAATACATTCTTGACAGGTTTTGTGAGATTGACCCAGTTAGTTACTAATAAAACAGTTTAGTTTCCTGTATTTTGTCAGAAAAGTCTCACCCAAGAATTTCTTCTCGTTTTTTCCCAGTGAAAAGTTTTTTTTGACTGAATGAATGTATGAATGATGTGATTGGACGATTCTTCCCACATTAAGGTTGATTTAGGCACTAGTTACAGCCTAGATGAAGTAGAAATGTTCAATCAGCATCGGTAACTCAGAGCCGAACAGAGCTGTGGTTCATCATCTCCGACTGCCATCCCGACAGACTTTGTCCCGAGGGCCAAATTACAGGCAGACAAAGGAGGAAAAAGAGAACAAAGACTTGCTGTCCACGCTTTAGCAGCGAGACATGACCTAAATGTGCAGTTCACCGACTGAGCACGAAAACACCAGCAGTGCCGAGACATTTCAACTAGCTTTTGCATCTTTATCAACGTCATGGTTCAAGCATTTATGTGAGAAATAAACGAATATGCATAAGTAATAAAAGCATTATCAGCGAGGGCATGCGGTTTGAGGCGCCGTAGTCTCGACTGGGGCTTGTCCTTTATCTGCTGATTTGAGGTCAGATCTGTGTTTGATGTTTTAATGAATCTGGTTTAATGAGTTTGAGCTGCTGCTCCGTTTCTGCAGTTTGTGACTGTCGTTCATACATTTAGCACGGATTTATGAAAAATCATCTGTATGGCCTGGATTTCCAAACATTAAACTAGTCAGATTGCCTAATTAATGGTGATTAATAACAACTGTTTGAGCACTTTTTATATCAGTAATGTATAGCATGAATTTCTGCTCAAGCTCATTTTTCCTCTCTAAAATGTTATTATTTACAAATATGTGTGAATTAATAAGCTATTGCATCAAAAATATTACCTTACACCGAAAGACTCATGATGTTGCATGTTTATATTTGTGGGTAAGTTATCATGATGTTGCATGTTTATATTTGTGGGTAAGTTATGCAGGCTAGTTAAATCAGTCAGTTGCTGGGCAGTTTTAAGAGATGTTTGAGCCTGGAAATCACATTTTCCCATGATTCTATACATGAGCCATAGATCGTGTTTTATTTCTTCACTTGATGTTCATTTCTGTGGCCAGCCGCATAAACACAATCATGAGGATCAGCTGGGATTCATTTTATATCATGTTGGCTGGATCGTGTCTCTGAACCACTTCAGTCTGAGGTTGAACACTGGCCTTCTGTGAGTCGGATTTGGCGTGATTTGGCAGAACGGGGCTGTTTGATTGGCTGGTGTTTCTGTCCGTAGAGCCAGACTGAAGACTGGGGAGGTTTGGCCAATGAGGAGATCTTATAGGGGCCGGAGCCCCGCCCACGCTGTCAGCCCATTGGTAAATGGTGTGATTTGCCTGAGCCGATTGCTGATTGGGCATGATGAAGCTCTCGCTCGCTCTGATTGGAGGAGACGTGGTGACGTGACGAGGGGGGGGGGGGGGGGGCGTTTAAACTTCTTAACTCTTGACCTTTGACCTGGTCAAAATGTGGTCACAAGATTTCTAGCAAAAGGATAATCAGTCTTAAGTTCGAGCAAAACAGCTTCCAGAAAAATTCATTATGTAAGAATTAGTTTAAGCATGCAACCTTACTTAGTCTACCGTTGCATATTATGATGTTTGAAATCATTTATGAATGGATTATTAGTATTCTAGTTATAGCAAACTCAGCGGTATATGAAGCCATGCATTTAAAACTGCATATTTTACTTCTAAAGAAAAGATTTGAAGGCGAATCGTAATCTGGCGCACTGTATCTAATGAAGGATATGCAGATTGTGTCTTAAAGGGCCAGTGATAGTAATTCACGTCATGTCTTCAGTTATCGGGGCGCATTTAATTATCATAATGGCATATTCAGCAAACGACTGAACACATTCTGTGAATGCATGCATGTAATATGAATGTGTTGCGTTTAAAGACACACACCCCGTCTCCACGATCAGACGCTGTGAATGTGTGTGTGTCGGTCTCTGACTTGATGATGCCTGATGGGAACTAACTCACACTGGATGACAACTAATGCTTTAACTGCATTTTTATGCTCTCCGTAAATTGTGCCTGCATAAAGATGTGCATTACTCCCTCAGCTCAGGACGGGCGTCTCGGCGGTGTGTGTGTGTGTGTGTGTGTGTGTGGGGATGAGGGATGAGAGATGAGTGTGTCCCTTTTCATTTTGGGGCTTTGCCACTGCATAAATATCCCTCTGCATCAGAACAAATCACATTATGCGGCGAGGGGTTTGTGTTTCTCTCTCTCTCTCGTGTGTGCTCTGCCTTTTGCTAATGTTCTTAAAATTATCGAATTTACTTTATTAGTTAAGCAAATTCTATTAAGATTAAAAATTAAGCATGTTAGTACCTGTGTGTGTAAAGTATTTAGGCAACAGAGAGATCTACACACATAAAATAAATTATTTTTATTTTTATTTATTTTAGGAATGTTCTGGAGTTACTTTTATCAGGTGGATGATTGACAAACCACTGGAAAAAAATATTAATATTTTAATATAAAATTTCGGAAGGAAATAAATAATATATATATATATATATATATATATATATATATATATATATATATATATATATATATATATATATATATATAAAATTATTTTATTATATAATTTATATATATAATAATAATAATATTATTATTATTATTATTATTATTATTTTATTTTATTTTTATATATTTTTAGGGGTTTGTGTTTTAATATTTTGTTGTTTTTTAATAAATAAATAAACAAACAAAAAAAAAAAAAAAAAAAATGCTCTTATTTTATTCGGGTGAAATGTGTCCTGGATATTGTTAATTTTATCATCTATTTTTTTTATTTATTCTCAGTCGTTTTTATTTGTTTTGATCATATTTAGTCACCCTTGTCCTGTTTTTGTTTAGTCAAGTTTTAGTCGACTAAATGTCTGGCCGTTTTAGTCTAGTTTTTCGTTACTGATATTTCATGTTGATATAGTCACAGTTATCGTTTAATAACCTTATTGTCGTAGCAACATCTCATTAAAAAAGCTTTTGCTGACGAACATTTTTCGTCATAGTTTTCGTTGATAATGACCAGTTCTGGACATGTTTTTGTGGAAGGCTATATTCTCCCAGACTGATTTCATATTACTCAGTCAGTTTTAATAATCTGATTACCATTCTTTACATTCTCATTGGTATTATATGGGTTTAATTTTGTGTGGCTTTACTTTTTTTTAATTATTTTTTTTTATAATAAACCAATTTCAAGCTTTGGTGCTGAACTTCAAACAAACGCCTGCCTCTGTTTGCTGAGGTGTTTTTAATTAAAAGCACACGGTTCTCCGTCAGCTTAGCTAATGAAACCTGGGAAAGTCAATCCGGAACATTCCTGAAAGAACAGAAGAAATCCCACACAGACTCGGAGCTCAAAGGCCCTCCGGCTGATCCGACTTAATTAGAGGACAGAGACGCTGAAATCGAGCCTGAAGCTCAGTTATATCCGTGTCTGAGGAGAAACCTGCGGGAGCGCGGCACTGTGGAAATGAGGAAACCCGTTGCCTTAAAATTATTGAGTAAATAAACGTAATGCTTAAAGGGTTAGTTCACCCAAAAATGAAAATTCTGTCAGTAATTACTCTCCCGGTAATTACTTGTTCCAACCCCGTAAGACCTTCGTTCATCTTCACAACACAAATTAAGATATTTTTGGTACGTCAGAACGTAGGCTCACTATTGGCCAGCATCACACACATGACCAGCGTCGGCCAATAGCGTCACCTTTATTCAACTATTGATTTTCTTCTGTGTTTCTCTGAGTGAGTTCACATAGTGTTACAGCGCAGCGCTTCTGGGTTGTACGTCAGAACGGAGGCTCACTATTGGCCGACGCTGGTCATGTGTGTGATGCTGGCCAATAGTGAGCCTCCGTTCTGACGTACAATCCAGAAGCGCTGCGCTGTTACATTATGTGAACTCACTTAGAGAAACACACAGACGAAAATGAATAGTGGAATAAAGTCGTTATTTTTGTTGTTTTTTTGCGCACAAAAAGTATTCTGGTCACTTGATAAACTTAAGGTTGAGCCACTGTAGTCACTTGGACTATTTTAACGATGTCTTTACTAACTTTCTGGGCCGGCAAGTTTCAATTACAGAGAAGCCTATAGAGGAGTGAGCCAGCTCTCAGATTAAATCAAAAATATCTTCATTTGTGTTCTTACGGGGTTGAACAACATGAGGGAGAGGAATTACTGACAGAATTTTCATTTTTGGGTGAACTAACCCTTTAATTGAAAAAATTAAGTTATGTGAACTTGACAATTCCACATTACTTCATTTTTCCCATTAAGCATGAAGTTTATTTACTTAATAATTTGAAGGCAACGGGTTTCCTCAATTTTTTAAGTTAAGTCAACTGATCACTTTTTACAGCGTAGGCTTCGCTGTGAGACAGGACTGTCCACGGCTGACCCTGAAATCGCCCGCTATACCCTCAAATCGGGCGTTATTTGAGGGGACGTCCATTTGTAGTGCTGTCCGAAACCATAGTGGACCTTATCGAGTGCACTCATTCAATCCCACAATGCACTGCAGTACCGAGCGTACAACCGATGAACGCTCAACGGCTGTCCGAATTCACTCACTCGCTTTCATTCACTCCTTCAAGTGAGCAGTATTAGGGGACTTGCGTAGGGAATAGTGGATGAGGGTTTAGGGGGGATTTCAGATTCAGCCCATGTGTGTGTCTGTGGATCGATTGGATGCTGGTGGCTGTAAATCACGTGTGTGTGTGTGTGTGTGTGTGTGTGTGAATGTCCTGCAGGTGTTCTGAGTCCGAGCATGTCCTGCGAGTCCTCCGTTCTCTTCCAGAGTTAGCCGGCTCGAGGCGAAGGCTTCAGGTGTGGCTCTCCTTCAGTCGTAGAGTCGTGTCTGTTAGTGTCGTCGTGCCTCTAGTTTAGCACAGATATCATGAGCTGTTCGTGTTTATGTGTGTGTGTGTGTGTGTGTGTGTGTAATACCGTCCAGTCATTATGTTTTCGTGTTTCTCATTGTCCTCCTCCCTCAGAGTTTATGGTTTATGTCATCGTTAATAGAAAACCAGTGCTATACTTTACAGCGCCAGTTCTCAACTGGTTTTGTTTCAGGACTACCTATTATATATTTAGATGTTATATTATTAATATTTAATACTTAATAGAAATGTATAAAATTACATATTTATTTATTTATTTATTTATATAGAAATATAATATTGTATGTATGTATGTATATGTATGTGTGTATATATATAAATATAAATTATTTATATTTAATAAATACGATACTTAAATATTTAAAAAATAAATATATTTAATAGTCTACCAAGGCTGCATTTATTTGATTAAAAAATACTGTAAAATTTTTTAAAATATTGTTATTGTTTAAAAAACTGTTTTCTATGTGAATACACACTGCCGTTCAAAAGTTTTGGATCGGTTATGTTTTTATTTTATGTTTTATTTTAAAAGGAGTCTCTTCTGCTCACCAATGCTGCATTTATTTGATAAAAAATATATATATATATATATATATTATGACAATGTAAAATGGCTGTTTTCTATTTTAATGTATTTTAAAGTGATGAATTGATGAATAGAGAATCTTTAGTAACATTATTCATGTCTTTACTGTCACTTCTGTTCAATTTTTAATGCATCCTTGCTGAATAAAAGTATTAATTTCCTTTAAAAAAAATCCTCCTGACCGCAAACTTTGGAACAATAGACTATATTCCTTTCAGAATTTCATAATAATTACGTTTACTACAGAATAAATCTTGAGATTAATTGCAGTTATTTTAATCTCTTGACAGGATTAGGTAATCTATAATCCTATTGTATAAAGTCTGAGCAGAATGTGTATTGAGTGCATTTACGTGTACAGTAAAATGCAGATTACTGTTGGATATTTGTCGAGGTATGAGTATAAGATGACTGAATGTTACTCTGGGTATTTACATGCGACATGAAAGCGAGGTAATGCACAAACATCTGTCCGTTTAGATTAAACTGTTTTTACCAATAATCTGTGTGAGACTGCGCATGTAAACACACTTGAGTTTAATGTGTTCGCTGCATGTCGTCCTGCACGTGTCTGTCTGCATCTCTCACAGTTGTGTTTGTCTGCACCATTTTCAGTGTGTGTGTGTGTGTGTGTGTGTGTGTGTGTGTGTCTCTCCTTCAGCCCCGACATGAGTACTTTAACGTGCCTGTGTACTGATTGGCTGCTGCATGCTGAGCCACTCCCCCTGCACGCCTGACTCCGCCTCTGTCTCAGCACCGTCCAATCAGAGAGCTGCATCTTGGACCCAGTTTCACCTGCAATTAGTGGATTCTGTCAGATAGTGTCAAATGTTTCACTGTGTGTTTAACTTGATGCTGGTCCCTCATCTGAATTGATTTTATTCCTGTATCTTGTTCAGGCGACGCTCGTTCATGTAGTTTCAGGAAATCAAAACTTGGTCCAGCTTGAATAACTCTTATTGGTGGACGTCACCGGTTCTTCACTCTTACAAATGGACATTATTTAAAATACAGTGAGATATTCATCATGAGAGTCCATCTGTGTAATCATATGGACTTATCAGTCTTTGTTTCAGAGCAAAAAATCCTATTCTTCATTAGTGTTTTACAATAAGATAGAAAACGGGTTAGTAATATTTAATGCTGTTTTGATTCCCACGTAAGGATATTTTAAGATGTTTTAGGAAAATTATTTTTACTTTAATTAACAAAAAATGATGTTGTTCCTCAGTATTTTTGTCCTGTTTTCCATTTTCCAGCACAAATATCTAAACATTCTTAAATCAAGATGCATTTACTTGAGAAGCAAAATCACTTAAGATATTAAGTTATGTTTCCAGAAAAATTGGTAAAAAATTAAGTGAGTTTATGCTTAACACAAGAAAAAAAATCTGCAAATAAGGGGTCAGAAAAGATCATTACATTACATTAATTATATTATATTCGGATGCACCAATATGAAAATTTTGGCCGATACCGATAACCGATAATTCTTTATATTTGAAAGCCGATAACCGATATATTGGCCGATAAATCTAAATCCAAGTTTTTATATCATTTTTCAGAGCCAAAAAATGTCTCACCATTAAAATCCATGTCCCAAACACACAAATCATAATGTTCTCATGATAATTTAATGTAGCCGATATGACAGACTTGTTGCACTTTACTGTATTTTCCTTTTCATATTCAAATGATATTTCAATCAATTCAAACACAATGTTGAAGAGTGTGTATCTGAAGTGTCTCAGCTGAAGGAAATAATACATTATTTATCGGCTTTAATATATCGGGCAATTTTCCTTATTAGGCCGATAACATTAAAACTGAACATATATCGGCCGATACCGATATAGTGGCCGATATATTGTGCATCCCTATATTATATTACAGTGCTATGCATAAGTTTAGACACCCATACTAAAGTTGACTAAAAAGAGGGATAAAAAATCATCTTTTGGAAACTGAACTTAATGCCTTAATTTAAAAAATTAGGAAAAATCCAACCTTTAAGGACACCAATTTTCTTTGTGAATGAATAATGCTTTGTAAATAAATAAATGTTCTTCCTTAAAATACAGGGTGGATAAGTTTGGACACCCCTATGTTAAATTCCCATAGAGGCAGGCAGATTTTTATTTTTAAAGGCCAGTTACTTCATGGATCCAGGATACTATGCATCCTGATAAAGTTCCCTTGGCCTTTGGAATTAAAATAGCCCCACATCATCATCACATAGCCTTCACCATACCTAGAGATTGGCATGGTTTTATTTCAGTTAGCCTAACAGCTAGTTTGATTTGCATTGAGAGATGATCTTATGGAAAGTACCCCATGCCAATCTCTAGGTATGGTGAAGGCTATGTGATGATGATGTGGGGCTATTTTAATTCCAAAGGCCAAGGGAACTTTATCAGGATTCATAGTATCCTAAAAAAAAAAAAAAAAAAAATACTTAAAAATAAAAATCTGCCTGCCTCTATGGGAATTTAACATAGGGGTGTACTCACTTATGCACCCTGTATTTTAAGGAAGAACATTTATTTATTTACGATACATTATTCATTCACAAAGAAAATTGGTGTCCTTAAAGGTTGGATCTTTCCTAATTTTTTTAATTAAGGCATTAAGTTCAATTTCCAAAAGATGATTTTTTATTCCTCTTTTTAGTCAACTTTAGCATGGGTGTCTAAACTTATGCATAGCACTGTATATTATATTATATTATTTTATATTATATTTTATATTATAAATCCCTTTAAATTCAATTTATTTTTCTGACCCCACTGGACTTTTTTTTTTAAATGTTAAGCATAAACTCACTTAATTTTGATTATCTTTCTCAGAAAACAAGGCTTAATATCTTAAGTATTTTCACTTCTGTATGTATCACAACGTATCTTGATTTAAGAATCTTTAGATATTTGGAAAACAAAACAAAAATACTGAGGAAGAACATCATGTTTTGCAGTGTGTTCAGTTTCTCTTAGGCGAACCCATCATCAGAATAACATCTGCAAGTTTTCCTGCGGGTAGTAAATGTAGGAATTTATAAATTGTGAGTTTGTGCGATGGCACCTTTAGTTTAGAAAGCCTAGTGAAAAAGAAATATACTAAAATGTATTTAAAATACATTTATTTTATGCTAAGTATACAAGTACATTTACATATTTATGTACTTAATATAAATACCCTGCAATTGCACTTTTAGTATACTAAATGTATAATCTTACAATCTGCTAAACTGGAACAGCTAATTTTGTACTTGATGTACTTTAGTTATCCAGAAACAGCGCTGAAGTTCAGCTAAATATATATTAGTGTATTTGTGCTAAAGTGGAGCTATTGAGAGTGTACTTTAGGAACACTTTAAATATCTTGCATTTAAAGATGAATGTTATACAGTGCTCATACTATCCTCAATAATAGTGATATTAAACACAATTTAGGCTAAATATTAAGAATGCATTGTACAATGAGAATAAGTACTCCTCATAAAGTTTAATTATAATATTTATATCAGTAAGTCTCAAGCGATATGTCAGTAAATATGTTAATGTGTTTGTAGTGCACTTAGTATGAAATAAATGTATTTTAAATACATTTTGGTATAGGTTTTTATTACTAGCGAAGTTATATAAAATTATCAGTCACACACACACACACACACACACACACACACACACACACACACACACACACACACACACACACACACACACACACACACACACACACACACACACACACACACACACACACACACACACACACACACACACACACACACACACACACACACACACACACACACACACACACACACACACACACACACACACACACACACACACACACACACACACACACGTTTGAATGTCTGCATTAAATAATAAAATGACAAAACATGTGTCATTTATTAACCCTGTAAAGCCTAACATGAAATAGTCAGAAAAGTCTAATATTTTGGAAGAGTTTATTGAAGCTTTAAGCAAAATGTTTCTGTTTTTTTTTTAATCTGAAAGGAAAAGTTTTTGTGTTTTATTTTGACTATCATATTTGATCCATCAGGCTTTTATGGCTCATACAGTCTGTACTAGCGAGAAATATGAAAAGAAAAAAAAACACCTCCGTTTTATTGAGCAAAAATATGCAATTTGGTGCAGATGCTGATATTTATATGTATTCAGAAATGCTAAAGAAAAGTGAAGTTCTGCGATGTTCATGCGTTTCTGAAACGCTGTATTTCTGATGTCACTGTATATGTTTTACACCCACAAACACTTTTGCACTTCAGTGTTCGAGACAATCTATGAGTGTGTTTTGGTGAATATTTCTAGAGTTAGATATGTGAACAGATCCAGTTTGTTTCACTATGAGTGTTTAGAATCGCTGAGAATATGAGTGGATGTATATTCATGTAACGCCGTAGAAATAAACAAATGAAGTGTGAGAATTTCAAGAAGTGTGTGCTTGTGTTTATAGCTTCAGTTTGGATTGTAGAGCACATGAAACCTGTCCAGATTATATATTACACGGGAAAAAAAGTATATTTTGCATATCCTATTTTAGGATTTACATTTTTTTTTTTTTTTGTGCATTGCATGGTTATTTTTATAACAGTTAATCATTTAGCACCCAAATTTTCTTATATACACACACACACACACACACACACAAATAATATTATGCAAAAGAATCTTAATGTCATTTTCTTTTATGCACAATGCATATGGGATAAACCTGATACTGAAATTGAAACCTTGATATTTAATATTAGTTGATATTAGTGTAATATGAAAAAATGTATCATTACATTATGCAAAAGAATCTTGATGGGATTTTATTTTATGCAATATGTGTATGTGTGTATGTAAATAACGTAACGTATTACTTTCCCATCATAAAGTAACTAAGTAACGCAATGTTACGTTTTTAGGGAGTAACGCGATATTGTAATGCATTACTTTTGAAAGTACCTTTCCCCAACACTGTGCGCATGCGTATTGTGTTCAGTCTACAGTGTTTCTTTACAAAGTGACATCGCCACCTACTGGCCTGGCTGAAGAATACAGCGCTTTCAATCGTTTTCTCAGATCCGTGACGAAACTGTCAACTGCACACGAAAAACTTTTTAAGTATATAATTGTTGTGTAAACGTATCCCTAAATAGCTGTTTTTCTGTTAGTTAAAACGATCTGGTAACTGTACGACCAGACTCAGAAAGTCATATCAAAAGTGGAGCAGGTTTGATGAAAGATATATGAATTTACAAAAGCAAATAGTCCATTTTGATTTGATGTCTTTTGAAAATTATTTTTTTTTTGCTGCTTGTTCAAATTGCTTAGTTAAAATGAGCTTAAGCAACACAGTTGCCATACATTTTGTCCTGACTTAATTTAATTGTGTTCAGTCTGGTTAAATATATGTCAAATTTAAGTTTACGTAATCCGTTTGTGTTGGATTACATGAATGATTTGTGTTGCATTAACTGAATCTGGGCGGAGCTTGTCTAGTTCCCAGCATGCTTTGCAAATGGTTGAATTAAGAGAGAATAAATGTTAAAATTAAGTGTTATTTTATGGGTTTTTTTTTTTTGAAAATGAGAAAAGGGGAAGACTTGATAGTGTGTAATTGTGTTTAATGTTCAATTACATTGGAATTATTAGAACCATTTAAATTACAGTGGGTTACCATTGTGGAGAAGAGTGGAGCATTTGTGAGCATCTAAGATGCTAATATGTGCCACTGCTAGCAAATAGCTAGCTATTGTCTATCAATTCAATTGTGTGTCACTAAAATAAATGAAATCTTACCAGAGAGCCTTTATCAATTCACTTTGAGACTACTTAAATGGGTCGCTTAAAGGGATACTCCACTTTTTTTGGAAATAGGCTCATTTTACAGCTCCCCCAGAGTTAAACAGTTGAGTTTTACCGTTTTCGAATCCATTCAGCCGATCTCCGGGTCTGGCGGTACCACTTTTAGCATAGCTTAGCATAATGAATTGAACCGGACAAGACCATTAGCATCTCTCTCAAAAAAATGAACAAAGAGTTTCGATATTTTTCCTATTTAAAACTTGACTCTTCTGTAGTTACATCGTGTACTAAGATCGACGGAAAATGAAAAGTTGCGATTTTCTAGGCTGATATGGCTAGGAACTATACTCTCATTCCTGCGTAATAATCAAGAAACTTTGCTGCCGTACCATGAGTGCAGCAGGCGTAATGATATGATGCAGCGCATGCCGCCTGATAATAGGCTACTGAGCTGGGGACTATTATCAGGCGCTGCGTCATATCATTACGCCTGCTTCACCCATGGTACGGCAGCAAAGTTTCTTGATTATTATGGTTCAATTCATTATGCTAAGCTATGCTAAAAGTGGGAGTTGAAGTTACATGAACAAATTATGTTTGTTTAACGTAACCCAGTTGTGTGGAACCTGTTGACATAAAGAAGTTAATTAAAGCCAACACATCAGTGTTTAGAGTTGATCTGTGCTCTTGTTGGCCGTCGGTGTAAACTCCTTCCGGACCGGCACCGCAGGGTTGAGTGATCATTGGGTTTTAATTGCGACGGGAATCTTTTCAGCTCAGAAATCATGAATGATTCAAGACTCCCGGAGAGAAGCGAGCACTAACGATCCGCTGGGATGCTCCTGTCTTTACCCGGCGTTTAAGCCCGGAGTACTGGGATGAACTCACATTCAGTCAATCTGAGGAACTAATACAGCTTGCCTTGAGAACAAAAGCGCTTCTGCAAATAAATGTTATATTTAACGTTGAATTTACGCTGTACAAAATTATAATTTTTTTTTTTTATTGATCTTGATCAATAAGTCATGGCAACATGATTTTACATTACTATACCTCATCAAAATAATTTAAGCAATTTCACCTTTTTTAATGTTAATAGAGATTCAGCTCTATTTTAAGTCCGTTTAATATAGTTTATCATTGAAATGACTATTTCTACTACAGATAATTTAAATACGTTAAATAAGTGGGCATTTTTTACAGTGTACAATTTTTTTTTTTTTGCCGTACAAACACTTTTCACACTGAAATTGATTGTAAATTTCACAAACAATTACAGAGAAATGAGAAAAGTGTAACATTGAATTAAATATGAATAAATAAAAAAACACAAAATAGTATTTTCTTGTAAAACATACTCCAATAATTACTACGAAAATTTAAGCCATAAACTTTGGTTTTGTTGGTGTGATTTAATGTATGTGTGTTGATTCATGTTAATACATTTTTTATTCAAAAATTCAAACTCAAAATTCCAAAAAGATTAATTTGGACGATTCAGTGATGCTAAATAAATTTTTTTTTAAATTTAAATTCACTCAAAATTCATAAACTTTTTGTTTTTTAATGTGTAATTTAATGTAATGATTTAGAGATGTTAAATATATATATATTTTTACTTGAGGTCAAAAATTCATACTCTAAATTCCAAAGGGATTTTATGTAATCAGTGGTTAATTTTGAATTAAAAAAATATATTTGTCTATCCTAGGACTAAACGAATAAAACCACTTCATTAAATATAAACTAAATTAAACATTTAGTTCAATCTGCACCTTTAAAAATCAACTCTCTCTGTAATACTTTATTACAGCCCATGTTATTTCAAACACAACTTTTTAACCTTTCATCATCTTGCTCCACCTTTGAAGCGTCTTTGTCGTGTAGGTTGAGTAATGTTTCTAATATTGATATTATACAGTTCTTTCTAGTACTTAAAAAGGTTTTGGTGTGACACAACACTTTAAAAACCTTTTTGGAAACTTTTTAGTTTGCAAAAAACAGGATGAATTAATTTATGCACTTTTTAAACCCTGATTTTCTCCTCTTTTTTTTTTTTTTTTTGCCCACTGATGTTCAGGATGCCAAAGTAAGTTGAGATTGTTTGTGTGTGTGTGTGTGTGTGTCTGCTTTGCCTCAGTGTGTTGTAAATGTATTTGTGTCATCAGTGAGTCACGGCAGCCCACATGCTGATTATTCTCAGATCTCAGAGGATATATTTAGCTCAGCTCATCTCCATGTGCTTCATAATATATAATATATAAACCTGCTGAGCGCAGAGGGACGGCACCGAGCAACACGCCAGCGCAAAGGCTTCAAAATAATTGCAAAATGTATATTCAGCACATAGTTTTCACATCATAAAGACTGATATTTCAAATAAAACATTTACATCAGGATGTTTGCATGGGCAACAGTTGTTCTTGGCCAGCGAACAAAAGCCATAAAACACGAAGTTCATGCGCTGTCGTGTGTGTGTGTGTGTGTGTGGACTGTGTTTGTGATATCAGTGTTATATCTTCTGAAAGGTGCTTTGCCTTTCAAAAGTTTTACATTAAATAATCTCTGTTGGCTGTGTTCGTGAAAATAAAATGGTTGTTTTTGAGTAAATTATTCATAGTTGTTCAATACATTCAGACATACAGGAGAGAAAAACTTATTGGCAAATGTAAAAAGTTAAAATCAAAGTAAAAGAGTTGCTCATCATAGTACAGAACAAAGCCAACATTTGAATATTTTTGTGTTTGTTCAGTAAATATTAGTTTTTTTTAATAACAGAAAGTCCACATTTGAATATTTAGACCACATTATGTTATGTCATACACTAAATATTCAAATGTTGACCTTTTTTGTTATAAAACAAAAATATTTACCAAACTAACACTAATTATATTATAATTTTGACTTCATTTTGGTAAATATTTGTGTTTTATAACAAAAATAAACTCTAAATATTCAAAATGTTGACTTTGTTTTTGTTATAAAATCCCAAATATTTACCAAACACGAATTCAAAAGTTGACTGTTTTTGTTATAAACCAATTTTTCCCCAAACAAACTGTAAATATTCAAATGTTAACGTTTTGTTATAAAACAAATATTTATCAAACAAACACAAAAATTCAAATATTGACCGTTTTTGTTATAAAAAACATAAATATTTACCAAAAACACTAAATAATTCAAATGTTATCTTTTGAAAAATGTACAAAACCAACTTCAACATAATATTTGAAACATATTTATTCATACATTTGAATTATATCTGAAACATTTATTTTTTTATATAATAAAAAAGCCAACATTTGGATGATTGAAGTTTGTTAGAGATATTCAAATGTTAACATTTACATTTAGTCATTTTTTTTTACATTTAGTCATCTACACTCAAATATGTTAACTTTTGTTATAAAACAAATATTTATCAAACAAACACTAAAAATTAAAATATTGACCGTTTTTGTTATAAAAAACATAAATATTTACCAAAAACACTAAATAATTCAAATGTTATCTTTTGAAAAATGTACAAAACCATCTGCAACATAATATTTGAAACATTTATTCATACATTTGAATTATATTTGAAATATTTCTTTTTTTATATAATAAAAAAGCCGACATTTGGATGATTGAAGTTTGTTAGAGATATTCAAATGTTAACATTTTGTTATAAAACAAATATTTATAAAAAAAAACACAAATTCAAATATTGACCATTTTTGTTATAAAAAATATATATTTACCAAAAATACTGAATAATTCAAATGTTATCTTTTTAAAAAAAAAGACAAAACCAACTACAACATAATATTTGAAACATATTTATTCATACATTTGAAACAGTCATACGTTTGAATTATATTTGAAATATATATATTTTTTATAATAAAAAAGCCAACATTTGTATGATTGAATATATCCAGTGTTTGAGTGTGTGCATGTGTTTGCCTGTTGTGTGGTTTTGCTGGTTTATCAGTGAGTGTGTGATCAGGGAAAGTGTTGCTGTTCCTCCCACAGGAAGCAGAGACTCCCCGCAGCGTCCTCGAGGAGATCGGGCTCACATAAACCACACACACACACACACACACTGAGCGCCTGACCTCCTAAAGATGTAGCAAACACACACACACACACACTTCACCATGTTTCCGTGTTGATCATGTGCTTGGTTTGTGAGCTCAGAAGAACTTGTGCAAATGTTGTCAACGCAGGACGACACATCCTACTTTACATCTGCTGTGAAGAACACACACACACACACACACACACACACACACACACACACACACACACACACACACACACACACACACACACACACCATCAAATATACGTGTTTCTCTCATCGTCTGCAGTCACCACACACTACATCTACTGGCTTTACACTGTAAACCAGTGTTTGGAAAAGTGGAAACACTTTACAATAAGGTTCATTAGTTAACATCATGTATTAACTAACATGAACTAACAATGAGCAATACATTTGTTACAGTGTTTATTAATCTTTGTTAGTGTTAGTTAATAAAAATACAGCTGTTTATTGTTAGTTCATGTTAGTTCACAGTGCATTAACTAATGTTAACAAATACAACCTTTGATTTTAATAACATATTAGTAAATGTTGAAATTATTTTTAACTAAGATTAATAAATCTGACAAAGTATTCATAATGTTAACTAAACTAATGCTAACTAATGAACCTTATTGTAAAGTGTTACCGGAAAAGTATTATGTGACGTAGGGCCATTAAATAATTTAGAAAATAGAGAAAAAGTAAAAAGTAAAAAAAAAAAAGGGATTCATTCACAAAACCAAAGAGTGCTTTCTTGTGTGTTAGATTGTAGTTTATAGTGGTAAACATCAGCACAAACACCTGAGACGTACTCAAGCACTTCTACACTCAAATATGTAAGCCTGAATTTATGATTTATGTATTTATATTGCATATAATGTTCCAACCATATGGATTACACAGTTTTAAAGAGGTTATGTGTAGAATTCAGAAACCCTTGTTATTAGCGACACCGGTGGCCGTTAGTGGAACTGCAGCAGAAACGAGTTCGCACACGTAACGTGCAACAGACTGAACGTGAATCAGTGCCATGATATTCTCTCTCGTTCTTCTCTTAGAAGTAAAAAGAATTTGACAAATACCAAAATAAACACAGCGGTGAGAAAGCATCAGTTCAGAAGCATCTGATCATGTGATTCACCGTCGACAGATGAGCTCAGTAAAATCACAGTTATGATAGCTTGATTATGAAGTATATTTGAGACTATACAGATCTGACTATAAGAGACTATAGTTTGAATGAATCTTTGACATTACAGCACAGAACGGCTCTATTCCTGAACATTGTATAAGCATTAGTTTCATGTGTCACTGAACGGAAGAGAGACTCTCGGGAGCGGAAACGACACATGCTTTTCATTTTCCCGGGAAAAACGAGTCCTTCATATAAACATCAGTCTACAGGCTTTCGTAGACGACATGGGAATGCTGTCTCGTTTTTTAAGTTTCGTTATAAGCTGTTCACACATTGGCAATTAAAACGATTAAAACAAGAAAAGTCTTACATACAGCCTCTTAAACATAAACTGTTATACTTAATGTGATGCTTTTTTGTCAGTCATACATAAATTAAACGGGGCAGTTTTCGGCACTCAAAAAAATAATAATCATGGAATAGTTTAATTATTTGCATCTATTTTATTTAAATAGTCATATTTTCAAAACGCTTTAATTCAAATTGCTTGGAAGCAACACAAACCTGTAATGGTTTTTGTTAAAAAAGTATGAACATGGTAAAAAAAGAAAGTTTAGCTGTGGAACAAACAATATTCAATTATTTAAAATGTGAGATTGAAACAAAATTGATAAATTTAGGTTATTGTGTCTTTAAAACACATTCAGTTTATTATTATTATTATTACAGGAATCTGAGCTGTTTTATGTATGACTGACACATTTACATCACATTAAATTGATAAGTTTGTTAAAACTGTGTGATCCAGATGAATGGAAATTCATAGGAAATTTTTTTTTTTTAATAATAAAAACAAATCCAACATTTGAATTATTTGTGTTTTTAAAATGCATTGTTTATTAGTACAATTCCAGAAATCTGAGCTGTTTTATGACGGACTAAATGCATCTTTGACGGACTAGTTGCATATTTTAAATCTAAAATTTAGGCTGAAATATTATTTTTGAGTGCATCATTGTGACAAACCTGTAACTTTTTTTTTGTTAAAAAGTATGAATGTGGTAAAAAAAAAATAATAAGTTTAGCTGTGGAACAAACAATATTCAATTATTTAAAATTTGAGATTGAAACAAATTGATACATTTAGGTTATTTTTATTATTATTATTATTATAGAAATCTGAGCTGTTTTATTTACACATTTACATCACATTAAAGTGCTAAGTTTGTTGAAACTGTGTGATCCAAATGAATGGAAATTTGATGTGCAATTCTAATGCATATTACGTACATTTTTATAATAAAAAAGCCAACATTTGAATTATTTGTGTATTTAAAATGCATTATGATTCCAGAAATCTGAGCTGTTTCATGACGGACTAAATGCATCACTGTAAGTTTATGAGTTGCATTTCTTAAATCTGAAATATTACTGTGAGTGCATCATTGTGCCATAGCAGGCGTTTGTGTGAGTTGTTGTAGTGTGTGTTTTCTTTGACTCGTTTCTCTAACCTGAAGAACCTCACTGTGTGAACACACACTCCTGATCACTGTTATTCACTGTATTCCTGCGGTTTACTGACACACACGCTTGTGTTGAGTGTGTTGTGCAGCGCTGAGCTGCTGTAAATGACTCTTCAGCGTGTGTGTGTGTGTGTGATGACTCCAGGTTGTTGAACAGCACATGTGTGTACAGCGTTCAGACGTCACTCACACACACCTCGAGCTCCCTGTGTCCTTCTCGCTCTGAGAGACGTGTGTGTCGTTGTCAGAGTGAAATCAAACGTGTTTGTTGTTGAAGATCTGGAATAAATTTGTCTACAGACGTTTATAAGCGCTTTGTGTGTGTGTTTGTTCTGGTGTCGAGTGTGTTTTACTGCTGGACAGTTTCACATGTAAAGAAACACATTTTTATTGTTTCTGCTCATCATTTTCTGCTGCAAACATATCAAACGTATCAGGGATGCATTATAATCTCCATGTCGGCGATATATGTGACTTTTTATTTTACAAACACTTTTTTATTTACTTAAGTGTTTGATATTTAAGACTATATGTATTCATTGAATTCATTCAATGTTGAATCAATATTGACAGAAATGTCACATTTTGTGAATTTTTTTTATTTTTATTTAATTGTATTAGCAGATATTTCCTATTTCAGGCAAGATTAAATTCTAAATTTAATTTAAAAAAAAAAAATTAATCTGTATATTTCATGTTTTGGGCAATATTTATTTATTTTTATTTATTTTTATCGGCGAGGCAGATGTTTGCATTTTTGGGCATTTATTTATTTATTTATTTATTTATTTATTCATTTATTTATTTATTTATTTATTTATTTAAATCTGTATTGGCAGACATTTTATATTTGGGGCTTTTCTAAAATCATATTGGCAGATATTTCATATTCCAGGCAATATTTTCTTATTTATTTGTATTTATTTATTCGGTATATTTTCATGTAAAAGGTGTTAAGAGTAAAGTACACACCGTATAACAATATATGGATACAATTTGGATACAGAATTTATATGGATACAGTAGTATATATGGATACAAAATATATGGATACAGTATTTTGATACATTTATTAATTTATATTTATTTTAATTTGTGGTGGCAGATATTTGCTATTTCTTGCAATCATTTTTTATTTTTTTTTACAGACATTTGATATTTTGTCCAATATTTGTATGTATTTATTTAAATGTATTTTATTAGTATTGGCAGATTAATTTTTTTTTTACAATATTTATTTATTTATTTACAGATATTTTACATGTTGTGGGGTATTTTCCACCTGTTTTAAGATATAGATTATCATCTAACATTCATATTTTGTTCTGATGTTGATACTATACAAGTATTTTTTCCTTTTTAAAAGTTTTAAACCTGAAGAACTGAATAATACTATTATTGTTATTATTTTAAACGATCTCCAATCACATGAGAGTCATATTTCTAAAAAGCTCTTTTACTCTATTAATAATTGTATGCTTCTGCTGGAAAACAACTGAAAATACCAGTGACATCATCCTGCCCTACACAGATTTCTGTCCAATCAGAAGCTTAGAATGAGAATGTTCTTCCTCTCTCAGCTGATAAACAGTAGCAATTAGCATTTTCTGAGTCATGTGACTATAAAATCTTTTTACTATTCAAAAAGAAATGTCAGTGTCTCCTAGAGTTGAAACACGCCGTGTGTGTTGATATGAACACACACTCTTCTCTTCTGAATCCGCGCTATAGCTGTGTGTGTTGATGTGAACACACACTCTTCTCTTCTGAATCCGCGCTATAGCCGTGTGTGTTGACGTGAACACACACTCTTCTCTTCTGAATCCGCACTATAGCCGTGTGTGTTGACATGAACACACACTCTTCTCTTCTGAATCCGCACTATAGCCGTGTGTGTGTCTGTTCACAGATCTGATGAAGGGATCCCTCTCAGAAATCTGCTTTACCTGACGCTTACACTGCAGGGTTCACTCTCGAGCTGAGTGCGCTCATTCTGAGGTCACATATCCCATCATGCATCTGTTAGTTAGTGTTTGTGCACACAGTTAAACACTAGAAGCCTGTCTCCGCCATGCAATTAAAACAGAGAAACGGTAATTGGGACTTTTTATCACACGATTCAAACGTGCAATTCTGCAACTTATTCCTTGCTATTCTGAGTTTGTTATTTTGACAATATTTATTTAATCAGTATCGCAGATATTTTACATTTTGGAATTTTTTAATTGGCAAATATTTAACATTTAGGGCAATATTTATTTCTAATATATTTCTGATCAGATATGTGATATTTCAGACACAGCCAGACGTCTGTACTCTGTAAGGATGATTTAGGTTATTTCTGAAGTGCTTCTCCTGCTGCTGATAGACTGTGTGTGGTGAACGCTGCCCTCTGGTGGACGTGAAGCTCCAGTGCCGACCCGACGGGCCCCTGAGGGCCGACTCTCCTCATTAGTCTTCTTCATCAGCGGCTTTAACAAACTGAGATGCAGAACTGAGTCAGAAGTTCTGCCTTGTTTTAGAGATTGTTCCACTTGATTTAAATTTTACACTTTCTCCAGAGTTTGATGCGTGAATAAATAAGCATAAAACACAAATACTGGGTAAAAAAGTGGATTTTTAATTGTATTGAAATATTTTTACTGCTATATTTTTGAATGACATTAATCATCATCAACATCATAATAAAAATCCATTTACTCGTGTGTTTGAATGTTTTCAGCATCTCACTTTCTGTGGACTGAAATACGTTTGTAATTAGATTGAAATATTTTTACTGATATATTTTTAATGACATTATTGAAAGAAAATGCAAACAAAAAATGTCTTAATGCCATCTTTGATTCAATTAATATTCATCTCAACACAAGCGTTTCTCATCTTTGCTTTACTGTCTGAAACACCAGTGTGTGTGAGTGTGTGTGTGTGTGAGTCTGATATCTGGAAGTGCTGATCCAGCGGTTGTACAACATCTTTTTACAGCATTATTTCAAAATATGGTGGGAAAAATCACCTGACACACACACACACACACACACACACACACACACACACACACACACACACACACACACACACACACACACACACACACACACTGTACCGACAGTCTGATTGTGTGAAGATGATGATGAAATGATGCATTATCTGTCATGATGAAATAAAGGGTTTTACTCTTCGCTGAAGATTTTGCATATATTGTGCAACATAATATCCGAACGCAAAATCATCTCCAGTTATCAGGTGTGTGTGGTGCTATTGCGCATACAGTAGCAGCAGGTGAAACTATGAAAGCCCTTTTCGTCACTGAATGAAGAAGTTAAAAGATAATTGCAACCTTTTATTACACAATTCTATTGCGCAATTCTGACATTTTTCTTTTTTAAACATCTCACAATCATTTTTTCCTCGCAATTCTGACTTCCATTCCTCTGAGTTCTCCTGCATGTTTGGTGGATGAAAGGCTCTGTATGATCACGAAGTGTCGAAATGATATCCTAAAAACTGCATTCTGGCTTCTCTTTTCCTCCAAACGGTTCATTTAGATTTCAAGATTTCGAGAATGGCGACATAAAAGTTCAAAAGCAGAATCGTGTGATTAAAAAGTTTCAGTTAATACCACAACTATTCATTTTGGTTTTTTTTTTTTTTTTTTTTTTTCGCACAACTTCAGGTATTTAAAACAACACAAAGAGGGCAGGGTCTACACAAAGCACAAGTACAGTCAAATGAAATCAAATCTGATTGGTTTTACATACTCAGTCCATTTGGACCAAATCTTATAAAAAAATTCTTTTTCAACTTTGAGGGAGAAGGATATCTTTTCCATAACATAAATCTCATAAACAATTTCAATTATTCATTTTTTTTTTTATAATATTTTTTTTTTATCAATTTTCTTATTCTGTGGTGGAAATAAGCTTCCATTAAAAAAAAAAAAAAAAAAAAAAATAAGTTATGAGTTGCATATCTGAAATATTACTGTGAGTGCATCATTGTGCCATAGCAGGCGTTTGTGTGAGTTGTTGTAGTGTGTGTTTTCTTTGACTTGTTTCTCTAACCTGAAGAACCTCACTGTGTGAACACACACTCCTGATCACTGTTATTCACTGTATTCCTGCGGTTTACTGACACACACGCTTGTGTTGAGTGTGTTGTGCAGCGCTGAGCTGCTGTAAATGACTCTTCAGCGTGTGTGTGTGTGTGTGATGACTCCTGGTTGTTAAACAGCACATGTGTGTACAGTGTTCAGACGTCACTCACACACACCTCGAGCTCCCCGTGTCCTTCTCGCTCTGAGAGACGTGTGTGTCGTTGTCAGAGTGAAATCAAACGTGTTTATTGTTGAAGATCTGGAATAAATTTGTCTACAGACGTTTATAAGCGCTTTGTGTGTGTGTTTGTTCTGGTGTCGAGTGTGTTTTACTGCTGGACAGTTTCACATGTAAAGAAACGCATTTTTATTGTTTCTGCTCATCATTTTCTGCTGCAAACATATCAAACGTATCAGGGATGCATTATAATCTCTATGTCGGCGATATACAGACCCTTTCCAGGAGCAGGATCTGCACCTGCCCACACTGCCAGAAGAACCCAATCCTGGTTCAGTGACCATGGTATCACTGTGTAATTACTGTGTGATTTCATGTAATATTCTAATGTTTTGAAATCCTGTTTTCGTGGCTTTTATGAGCTGGAAGCCCAAATTATGTACAAATAAACTACTAAATACTTGAAATCGTTTAAGTTGTGGGCCCTGAATCTATAATCTATGGAAGTTTAACGTTTTGAATGGAATTATGGAAATAAATCAACTTTTCCATGATATTCTAAGTTTTTGGAAAGGGTCTGTATGTGATTTTTATTGTTTATATATTTTACAAACACTTTTTAATTTACTTAAGTGTTTAATATTTAAGACTTTCTTTATTCATTGAATTCA